>NC_048906.1:9597373-9850914 GCF_011077185.1 Oxyura jamaicensis
CAAAAAAAAAAAAAAAAAAAAAAAAAAAAAAAAAACTATCACAGATTGATTCTGTACTCACCTGCACACTTTCACGGCACAAAGCTGTGGTCACTCATCACCAGCCCTGGCGAGACTGCCCATCCAGCTGCAGCATTTCTGGTCTGTCTCCTCAGCTCTCTCACTCCCAGGATGCAAGTCAAGAAGCAGAAGCAGCAGCGTTCAGCCCACTCCAAGGTCATATATCCCCTGATGAACTGAAGGGAATTACCACAGAAAGATCAAAACCAATAAATTGGGTGTCAGAAGCTATACTAAATGTGCCACCCTAGCCTATACCTTAGTTCATACCATGTTCAAATCTTCACAGTATTGCCAGAAAACAGCTAAATGTTCATTCCCCTGACTTATTTTAATTAGGAATTTCTGTACTGTTCTGTACATTCTCTAAATTCATCTCAAAATCCTATTAAATACGTTGGTGGATTGTTGTTTTGATGCCTTGATGCTCACTACAACTCCTGTTCAACAAGTTAAGTCATAGTTCCCCCCGTGTGTTATCCTCCTGCCCCTGGGCTGTAAGGAATACAATATTTCTCCAGTGTGATCACAGCACATATAAACATTAACAGCTCTGATAATCAATACAGGGTAGGAGCTCCAGTGGTTAAGCTGGAAGAACCTTTTTAATAGCACTATTAATAGCACACCAAGCCAGGAAAAAAATCTGAATAGATAACAGTCTTTAAGAACTTACAATTTCACACATATTCTGTGTGTGATAACAGAATATAAGCTTATAGCTGAAGTGGTACAGTGGAAAATTATCTGTCCCTGGTGGGGCCACGCAGCAGCCCCGTTGTGGAGGCACTGCTGCAGGTGGCTGCTGTGTTAAAGGAGCAGGTTAACTTCACCATTAACTCAGAAACCTTTATTCTCTGAATCGTATTTCGTGCTTCCTTTCAGATATTCCTTGGAAACTCTGAATATAAATGTTTGCTTTCAGAGGAAACATTGGCAAAAGTAAAAAAAAAAAAAAGCCGGCACTCCTTAAAGGCCGTAGGGGCTTGCCGCTTGAGACGACTCACATTTTCCCCCAAGCCCAGCAGGCTCTGCTCCATCTAGACCGTGACAAGCCCAGGGAGCTCGCCCACACTGACAGCATTTCCTTGGGGAATATTTCATATGCTTGCAAAATAAACAGCCACCTCCTCACAGCAACACGAGGCATGCACGCACGCCTCCACACAAACCAGGCACACGAAAAACCTTGTGCGTGCAAAACCCCCTGCATCCAGCAGCGTTTCAGCAAAAGCCTTCAGTTAAAACCTCGGCCTTGATGAGCCCTTTAATGAAAGGTTCATCTTTGAGACACCCAGAGTAAAAATTATCAGGGAGAAACTTTCTACATTTTTTATTTTTTTTCTCCCTTTTAATACAGCACATTGACGACCTTCGAAATTAAGAATGTTTTTTTCAGTAAGAGGATTTTTTTTTTAAAAAAAAAAAAAGTCCCCACACATGACACCCAACGGTAACCCCTCTCCCTCAGCGAGGGGTGGCGCCCAGACCCCCCTCAGCCGCCGCTTTCCCGCCCTCCTCCGCCAGGGCCTCAGGCAGCAGCGCCCCGCCGCCATTCGCCACCCGAAGCCCCGCCCCGCCCACTGCGCAGCCCGATTGGGTGACGGGCGCCATGAGGCAGGACCACCAGGCTCCCGTTACCCCGCTGCCGCGCTGCGCATGCGCACTGCGGGTGCGGTGGGGGCCATGGCGACGGTGGTGGAGCTGAAACAAGGTGGGGGCGGGGCGGGGTGCCGGGAGGGCTTTGAGGGGGCCCTGAGGGCGGCCTGGGGGCTTTAGCTGGCGGGCTGTGGTGTGTCTGGGGTCTCTGGTTTTATCTGTAACGATTCCCGTGTTGTTAGGAGCGGTATAGCCGCTGGTACGGGTATCTTGTGTTAATTTCCTTGTGAGTATGCTGAAACTGCTGTGGTGGTGTGGGGTTGGGTCTCTTGGGACGTGCCTGGCTTTATGTTCGCTGGTTTCTTGTGGTAACAGCCCTAAAGGAAGCGCTGGAAAAAAGAGGTGTCCTCGGGCAAATAAGAGCAAACATCAGAGCTGAAGTTTTTCACGCGCTGGATGACCAAAGCGAGCCCCGGCCGCCGCTGTGCCATGAAAATCTCCTCATCAACGAGCTCGTCCGGGAGTACCTGGAGTACAACAAGTACAAGTACACGGCGTCTGTGCTCACCGCAGGTAGTGGGGCTGGGCTTTGTCACCGCTGTGATAGGTTGTCACGGTGATTTACTGAGTAATTGCACTATGAAATTAACGAGTGGGAACGAAATGCACAATCTCTTCTTTCCCTGGAAATAAGTAAGCCATGAACGCTCTCTCCACCACCTTTTTTGCAGCAGTAAGCCAGATCATCCCATTAGTTTTCAAGAAAGCATGTTCTTTGCTGCTTATCCTGGAGGTAAATAGTATTTACACTGACAAAACAGTTGATGCAAGAGCAAGAAAGTTTCCTAACAGCCTGCAAAACGAAAATAGCTTGTTTCTGTATTGGAGAATGGCTAACTATTTCTAAAGCGTGTTATCACAATTTTCACATTGGCATTTGGATAAAATTTAAAAAAAGGAAATCCTGCAAATGAAAAAAAAATCTTTGAAGAATAATCTAAGCTAATGTATTAAAGTAGTTAGTTGATAGTCTGGATAACAGCAATTCCTGTGTATAGTAAACTGTCAGAAATGTGATTAGATGTCCTTACATCTAATTGTCATTGTCCTTACAATCTAATTCTTAAATACAAAAAAGGATATGAAGAAGGTCACAATTTTTCAACGACAGCAGTTAATTGTTACTGGCTGTGCTAAAATACTAATAATTGAGAGCTACAACATTTAAATGGTAGCTATAATTTAGGTGGTACAGCATGTAGTTATGTCTGTACCTATTGCTGATTTGAATTTGAAATTTGAAGTTTAGTAATTGTGCTTAGATGTGGTAATCACATTTGCTATATAAGAATTTGTCGTTTTCATACTATTAAAATTACAGGCGAAAAGGTTCATCTCAACGAGAAGAGGGAATGGAGACAGGATGTGTTAATGGATGGAATCAGTTTAACAACAGTACTTCTTTAGAGGAAGTTGTTTGACTGATTAATTCATCTTCATACTGCAAACTTTAATATTTTTCTGATCTTCCTTTAGAGTGAAGATTAAAACTGTAATATGCCATTTTAAATTAAATCAGTACGAAATAGTAATAGTTGTGTTCCCTGAAATTACTGTATACGGTTAGAGAGAAACAGTCTAAAACTGAGGTGAGTGGTCTGATTCTTTTGAAGTCTCATGAGTAGTGTTGAAAAGTTAATTGGTGATGCTTTTTTTTTTAACCAGTCTTAAGAATTGTGGGGAAATGTCTTTTCCAGAAGCTGGCCAGCCTGAAGTGCCCTTGGATAGACAGTTTCTTGTCAAAGAGCTGAACATCGTTGAAGATGCAAATGCAAAATCAGTGTAAGGATTGATTTTGGAATTCAGTGTATTCTGTTCTGCGTATATTTCCCCTTAGTGTTTGTGTGAATCGCAAATAAATGTTCTCACCAACTGAAATGTGACTATATCACATGCCTACTCTAATATACTGGATTCAAAGTGTCAAACATGGGGCCACTTTGAAACAGACTCCAAACCACAACTAAATTCTACGAACACTATAGAATGCATTCTACAGCTAGTGTACTTGCATACCAAGACAAGTCTCTTAGCACTATAGTTTTTCCTTCAGTCAGAAGCAGAAAACATGTTCTGTGCATATCAGCAAGTTGATTTGCAGAACAATAAAAAGATAGTGTATGCTGAGATTAGATATAAATTCACAGTGTTCTGATACAACTACATTTATGAGCTAGGGTGTTAAGCAGGTATAAATATGTCCAATGGGTCTCTTTAGTTTGGTCTCAAAGAATCTGCCTCAGGCTTTTAGCAAAAATCAAATTTGGGGTATGCGGTGGTGTTGTGGGCTCCAGTGCAATCTTTTGTATTGCATCAGTGAGAACATGGCTCATGTGTTCATGCGCTAAGCACGCTCTGGTTCCTCCTATAGGAGCGATCTGGAGTTTAGTTGAGAGTGTCTCTTAATGGAAGCTTTTTGGGAGAGCAGTGGTCCTCAGAGGGAGATTAGGTCTGTGCTTATTTATATAATTACACTTGGCATAATGTATTTAAATAATTAAAGGCATCTGAATATACATTAAGAGTGAACATTAAAGTCTAAGAACTTGGGAGGAAAGTATTAATGCTCAGTATTTCATTGGCTGCTTTTACTTTTCTGTCTTGAGCAGACCTCTCTTGTATGGAATTATATCTCATTTCTTACGTGGTGGTAAACAAGAAAGTACCCAGAGTATCCTTCTGAAAGGGTCTTTACTGAGTTATCCAAGGCAGAACCTTGGCAAACCTCCTACTGAGAGAGGTCAAAAAGGTAGGTGTGGGAATGCAGTCATTTTTGCAGAAGTTTGGTTTGTATGAGATACATGTGCCTATAACTACATAATCATGCAGATGGACACAGGGTACCTCCTTCTCCATTCAAGGAATGTTTTGAACTGAGACTTTTTTATTAAAAAAAAAAAAAAGTTCAGCAGAACAGTGTTTACACCTCAGAATACCATTGAACTCTGTGACCTGACCATAAGTGCTGCTCGTATATTTGTTTAAGAAAAGTCCTCCTGTATCCAATTCATTGATTTCTAAAGCTAGCTCTGTGTGTTCCTTTGAATAAGCATCCAACTTAAACGAGCTTTTAGGCCTGCTTCTCTTCTGCTGGTAAGCTAATTGGACATCTTGTACTGCATACAAATCTGATTGCCCTCAGAAATGCTTCACTGGCCTTCAAATGTGTCAGTAGTTGAACTTTCATTCTAATATGGAAAGACATGTTATTTTAAAAGGCATTTTTAAAAATTGGAGACAGCAAAACTTGTATAAATTTTCACCAGTGCAAGTTAATGTTAAGCGCCTGTTACCTTGCAGTAGCTCTAGCTATTTGTTAGTTACTGGAGGGAATGGGAAAACCCGAATTACTTAGTTTTATTCTGTTAAGTCTTTCAGACTTTTAAAGACTGAAAGCTCATTTAAATCGAACAGTTGTGCTAATTAGTAGATGGTAGAATATCTGATATACTATTTATGCTTTTAGAAACAGAGATCTACTGCTGCAGTTGCTGGTAAAGTCCAGAATATATAGATAACCCAATTCTCAGTATCACAAAACTCATCTATCAAATTGCTTTCTCATTTTTCTAAAAATTAAACTGGCCAAATTGTACTTCTTATGCTGTTGCAAATCTGGAAAGGGTGAGGTAGAGATAGTCTTATCACATTGGGAATTTAATATAGGAATTTAAACAAAATTCTCAGTAAAATATATTAAACAGTGTGCATATTTCTTTGTTTCTCATTTGTTCTAACTTCATTTCTATAGAACATTCTTAATTCTTAGCTGTTGATTCTGCATATGGGCATGAGTGTTTTCTATGGATGTAATTCACTTTGACTTCACTTCTCAACAGTAGAACACTGCTAGATTTTCTCCCTTTCTGATCTGCTCTTTGCCAGTTTAGTATTAATACTACCTAAGCTAAAGAACTACAGGGATTGGTAGTTCATTTTTTTCCTTAAAAGAATCTGCTTGGTATATTACTTCACTTTCCACTCTGTGGGAATTTGGGCCATTGAGTACTATCATATTACTAGTAATAGTATTATCACCTATTGCTTTTGTATAAAAAAAAAAAAAATAAAAAAATCTGAGGTCTGAGATACTATTACAACATCTAAGAAGCGTGAGAAAAGTACTGAAAAGCACCTTTTCTTAATTCATGGATACAATATTGTTACCCTTCTGCCAGAAGGGGGGGCTGAAGAAGTAAAATTTCAGTATCAAAACTGCTATAACTGATCTTGTTGTTAGAAAATTCTTATTCCTTTCAGATTTTTTTTTTTTGTAAATAAATTCAGTACTATAGACAAGTCTTAGACAATACTTTCTTGAATAAAACTTTGTGCCTCAGTTTCAAAATCGAACTTGTGCATGGTTATCTTGCCCTGCTGACTTCAGTACAATTTCACATAGGGATAAATTGCTTAGAGTTGGTTACAAGACAGGATTAATCATAAAGCATGACAGCACGTTGCTCTTTGAAATAAACATATGAAAGTAGACTTGTAATATTTTTAACATTTAAGTTACTATAGTCTGAAATTACTTTCTGCATGTGTTTATGGAATGTTAGTGGAGACATGAAAGCTGAAGTGTATTTAAAATACTAACTACCTAGCTATTTTGATTAGGGTGCATACTAAGGTATTCAAGTCCATTCATCTACACAACGTTCACAGTCTCTTATCTAACATCTGTCTCACTTTTCATGTTAGAAATTGTCATGATTATCTTGCTGAATGACTATTCCAATAAACTGATACAAAGACTGGGGGATCCAGATACAGATTGTGCAATTTCATGTTTCTGTTAATTGATATACTAAAGCTGATTTGAAACTGTCTACAGTCTAATCTTTTGTCATGCAAAGCTCTTATCTCATATAGTTGTATGGAAAAAATATATTTATAAAGCTGCCTGGGCTTCCTATGATGATTTCTATATCAAAGTTCGTAATGTAGAAAGTAACACGTATCTTTGGTTCTCCAGATGTGTGAAAAGATTTTTGTCTGTTTCATTTTTAGACAGAATTCCAGAACCAGGAAGGATGGCCGGCACCAGCATTGAAGAGCCCCTTGTTTTACAAAGTATAAACAGATGATATCTTTCATATATTAATTTCTCATGTAAAGCTCTTTGAGAGTTAATTTAAGAAATTCTTCTTTAAATTTCTCCATTATTTCCAGTGGGACCATTTCATTTTGTTAGAGCTACCCATGACACATAAAGATGGGGTCTTACTTGCTGCCAATGAAAAAATATTAGCAAACGCCTTTTTCCTCCAGTGCTAATAGAAGGAAAACTGTATATGAAGTCAGATTAATCAAGTCTGTGTCTAGAATTGGGTCTAAAAATACTCATTTTATGAACATAAAAACTTACTAGATAATTTATAATTTCTGCACTTTTATTATTATTTTATGTCTTCATGTGTCTTTCCTGGTTTCTGACTTTTTTCTTAGTTTTATTGTGTTTGGTATTTTGAAAGAATTCAAACTAAGTATTTTAATGATTCTTCATCATTAAGAAGCAGAAGAAGCTGCTACTTTGAGATAAGTATGGGAAAATGAATTTGAAAATAAAATTAAAGTGCTTTGGAGGAATAGTTGTTTTTCTTTCTCCGGAAAGGGGGACTATATTTATCTTCATGCCAGCAAACAAACGAGGGTAAGCCTTTTCCATCTGGAGTTGCTATAAATTGTATGGTGTAACACTAAATATACGGGAGGGAGAGGAACGTTGTTGTTTGTTTTTTTCCCCAAATGACATGAAAGTCAATGTCAGGCAAAGTTAAAGTTAAAAATAATAAAGTTGATAATAGATTACTGATTCCCATAACTTTTTTAGCTGAGGTATTTATATGTTTTGAGATGGCAGAATCAGACCTTGCACAAGTACATAAAAATATCAGGTTATCTATTTTCGTTTTTTTATATATAAATTTTATACATGTTAATTTTTCAGTGGTACTAAGAGGACTTTGTGTAAATAAAATTTTAGGGTTGATTCCCCAAAATCCTTAAATTGTTAAATAAATGGTACAGTAAGTGTTTGGGGAAAAAAGAGAGGAAGAGAACACGCAGTTTGCAAATGTTAGTGAAAGGACCCTAAGTTTTACAGACTCTACAAAGTTTTGCCTTAGTCATCATTTGAACCAATTAGCACAATAGGTGGTTTTTTTGTTGTTGTTTTTGTTTGCTTTTTTTTGATAAGCAGCCAAGGCACTACTCTGATATGAAAGTGCAGAGAACTATTATGGCTTTAAAGGAAGCTGCATTTATCCATTTCAAGCCTTAGGAGTGAGCTCATCACCTTTGATTGGCAATGCTGCCAGCTCCCTATTTGCTTATTTATAAGTATCTCAGGACTGCTTCCAAGAGGAGAGGACTTGTGTTTGCAAATTTATCTTAATCAAATCCATCTTTAAGTCTTCTGTCGTTTTGCATCAATTATTATTGACTACTGGGTCAAGCAAGCAACGTTATCTCTGTATGCCCTCAATGTTTGCTGTGTTAACACCACTATCACATCAACTACTTAGCTGAAGAGCTGTCTCTAAAAGCCCAACCATCATGGGAATCTGCCTCAATACAGAGGCTCTTTCCTGACAAGCTAGTGCAAATTACCATTCTCTCTCTTCATTTCTCTGTCTAAAAATACAATAGAAAAATGGTCTTTAAGCTATTATTTACAAATCACCTTCATTTTGGAATGAGCTGAAAGTGCCTCTGAGAAGTTGCAAAAATTAACCTTTACAGAATGCTGGTATGATTGCTCTGGCCACAGAAATCCCTGAATTTTTAACTTTGGTTTTCCACAGGTTAAATGTTTGTCCATAACCTATTTTTATGTTTCTCCATAACCTAGTGTGTCAAATTATTATCCATGTTTGGAATGTGAATTGTCTTTTCAAGGGCAAGGAAAATGCTCTACTGGAAAACACAGAAGCTACAACCTTCTATGCTATGCAAATCTTCCAGTGTAACCAAAGCCTGTGTCTGCTTTCTGTCTTCCTACCATAGATCATACAAAAGCTGCTCAGGTGTCATGGAGCTCCTTGGGAAAAGGACTTGTAACAACTGAAATAAAAAATAGTTTTTGTTCTGGTGGGAGAGGACAAAAGGAAGCTTGGTACTTGACCTTCCCAAGAACGCAGCTCAGCATGCTCATGGTCTCCACAGCCATGAAAGCAGAGGTTGTTACAAGGGTGTGCTTCATTGAGCTTTGAGGTGAAGGTGTCTATTTGGTGTATCTGAAATCAGAGCAGAAATTTGTTTAAGATAGAAATCTCAGAACTATTTTCTTTGGTAAGTACAGCTTCTGTCCTCTTCTCAAGGTTCTGTGCTAGTATGGGAGCAGGATTTGTTGTGTCTGCTCTCTTACGCAACAAGTGTTTCACCTAATTGTCTGATATCCTCACAGTAGAAATTTAGAGTTTTGGAATGATCTCTCGTTCTAAAGTACGGTCATTGTACTAGCAAATTAAATTAAAGTGTATTTCCTGTGGTATTTATTTGTGCAACAAAGCTTTGAAACATGCCTGAAAATATACTAGTCTAATCACATTATTAATGGTCTAGCATTTATCCTGACTACACGAAATATAAGAGCATCTTTCAAGATGTGGACATGTAGTGAGTCCCGTGAATGCCAGACTGCCTTTACTTGCTGGAGTAAGAAGAGGAAGTGCAAATCCTGTACATTGTGGATGCTCTTGCAAAAAATCATTCCTTAGAAGTTTAGTCCAGGTCAGCCAGTATTTAGATGAAAGTAATTCAAAATCCTTGAGGGGCAGGGTCAGATTTTAGATGAAACTTCCACCTAGGTGAGCACATACAAAAAATATTTTCTCAAATAATTTAAGTTCTATATAGCTTAATTACAGCCTGTAATGTTTTGTATTAACTGCCTTTATTCTTTCTACTGATAGCAGAACATGAGAAAAAGATGTAAGAATTTAGAAGTTCAGCATTTTTAGTGAGTTAGAACACTGTGAGTGTTCTTTTTTTGGAGTTAGAACATTGTAAGTAAGACTGTTAGGCAGGGGAATTATGTTAGGAGAGGCTGTTCTTCGTCTGAGTGTGTTATCAAAAGTGAAGGTGGCAAGGAGCCAGGGTAGTTTGGTGTGGATATCAGATCTGGAAAGCACTTTGGAAGAACTTGACCCACAAGTATTTTTTTTTATTATTATTATTTTTAATAAAACAACTTTAAAACCAAATTTTTGCTCTCCCTTAAAATCAGAGGAAACTCTGTGTGTATGCTTGACAGCATTAGTACTGTTGCAGAGGTATTAGTTTCTGTCACACATATGGAAATTTTTTTCTAGGTTTTATCAACATGCCCCATGGAGTCAGTTACACTTTCCTTCCTGAGCACTCTTTCAAATCAAGCTGAATCTTGGTGTCAGTTGATCAGTTTTCCGGAGGAGCGATTACCATTTGGTGATTATGTTTAGGAAGAGAAAACCAAAAATATTTGTTCATGCTCTGAGAGACACCCTTTCAGTAGCAGCTGGTGTCTAACTGATCTGGAATCGACCTCTCTACCTCACGTACTTCACTTAACCTGGATCGAGCATCAAGCACAAAGCTTAATGTTAAGCAGTTCCTGACTATTCTGCCTTGTCAGACTACCCCTGTAGTTAATTGTTCTAGTTTGATGCAGACTGTCCCTCCTATTGCAAAAGTATATCTTAACATACCGCTATTACACTTCCTAGTTCTTCTTATGTCAGCTTAGAGAAATATGCTTGAAAAACTTTGGTAAAATCATTTTTAAACAAAAATGCTTACCTGACATAGTATTTAAGAAACTAACGCATCATCATACAGGCTTTTCTTTTTTTCCTCCATTGTACTCAGTTTACACAGTGCTGAGGTAGCTGAAAAACTCATTTCTTTCCTTCTTGAGTCCTCTTTTTTCTGAGTACAATATTTACTGTGCGAATTCAGCACGGAGATATTTAAGGGAAGGTTTATTTTTTCTAGAAAAGCAATTTAAATAAATAAATTAGGAGGAGGGGATAAGTAAAGCTTATTTTGCTGTCACAAAGGCATCATCCACTGGGACTCCACAGCTTTCATTCTGATGCAACTGGTGTAAAAACTACTGCAGCACTTGGGAAACTCCAACCAGGCTATTTCATTACTATATTCTTATGCTGACTTTTAGTAAAGGATGGAGGCCAGGTTTATGCTTATCAGTTCCTAGCCCACATGGCTTGAAAGTGCAACTGTTTCAGTCCCAGCAGTAATATTTTTTTAGAGTTTGCAGCTCAGTTTAATGTCACATCATATATCATCCTCCACCGCTGCCTCTGCTAAACATACTACTCAGGCAGCAAGCCTGCATGTGCACATGCAGCGGTTTGCAAACCAGCAGGAATAATTTCCACTCCTTTTTAAGCTACTATTAAAATGCATCTGGTTTTGTGAAACAGCTGTGTGGATTTAGAAGGAGCTTCTTAGGATAGCTTTGATGAATGCTAAAATGATCATACTTTTCAGGGGATCCCCTCGCGTTTCAGTATTTTCTATTCAATATACTCCTATTTAAAAGCTACGCTTGCAACACAGAAACTACAAATAGAATAGGGTCAACTCTGCAGTGAGGAGCTTTCTGCTAACAAGGGTGAGTTTCTTGGATTGACGTCCTGGATATCATTTCCCTGGCTTCCTTCCAACACAGTCACATGTGCATCAGTCTGATAGGACCCTGCTGCCTTTCCAAACCTGTCAGGGCTTTGCCAGGCTGCAGGGCAGCCCCATGCCTCAGGAGGTGGCGGACGCTGCCCCTCCACTTGAGCGCAACTGCTGGAAACACTCAACTGGGTTAGCAAACTGAGTCTTCTCCAGCTGAGGCTTCTCATGATGTCCATAGCCGGTACTTCTGCAACGTGGTGGGGAAGGAGCACCGATGCACTTCCCCTCTCTCCTGTTTGACCAGCTTTGTTCACCACTGGCCAGTGCTAGAAGCAGGGTCTGTTGGTCCGTCACACCTGCAAGCACTGCTACTTCCACAAGTGACTCCCAAGGTTTTCAGCTCAGCCTCCCCTCGGAGGTATTTTCCTAGGATGCCAACACCAATATGATTCTCATCCATCTTCCTCAGGAAGGCTTATTTTTCAGAGAAGACCGGATTGTTGATGTCAAGAGAAATTATTTCACCCAGGACTGTGCTCTGATCCTTTGGGTATACACCATATTTAGCCTGGTGCTGAGAGGGGGTTGTTTCGGTATTTTGTGTTTGGCACGTTGATGGGAATTCCTAGAGGATCCTAGCTTTCCCTTTTTGGGATGTCTCCATCCACAGGTCTCACTGCACAAGGCTGTTGGCTACTCGTAGAGGGAGGAGGGGGGACAGCTGGCGACTGAAGGTTTCGGGGGTGTGAGGGAGGTTTGACAAGGACCAGATCCCTCCCTAGCCCTGGTAGGTCTGGCTCCACGCACCCTGTCCTCCTCTCCCCCCCGGCACGCAGTGCCTGCTGTCTGCTCTTTCCACTGCATCCCAGTGACTGCTCCCCCTCAGCTATTTATCACTTCTCTTCTTCCTTTTATGGACAGAGGGAGGTATTTCTTACATATGAAAAAGTATTTACAGTGCTTTCTCGGGAACTCTGCTGAGCACAGGCTGGCAAGAGAAATTTTGGCAAATGTGCTGGAGAGCTGGGAAACATCCCCAGGGGCAAAGGAGGCTGACACCAGCCCCAAGCTCCGAATGTCACACAAACACCCAGAGACCCTGCTGTGTTAGGAATAACCCCCCTGCCAAGCAGCTCCTCAACTCGGGAACGCATCTTGGCTCCAAGAAAAGGCACTGATGGTGGGTGGGAAACCTCCCGTGTCCTGTGGGACCTGGATCTGCCCTTTGCGCGTGGTAGGGGGCCACGAGGGGCAAGGATGCTGCTGAGTCAGGAAGGAGTTAAAAGGTCCATTTGGCCAAAGAGTTGCACCCCTATAAACAAGCAAAAGCTCCAGACTTGAGGGTTAGGGGTACCCCTTGATGCCTTCCTGAAAGCCAGGGATGCAGACCCAGCTTGGCTGAAGGGCAGTTGGGGACAGGGGCAGCAGCCCAGGGTGAGGCCCTGCTGGGAATGAGCTCCTTGGCTGAGGCTGGGTTTTTAACCCAGGTACTGGGAGGATTTTCCAGCAGGACGTGGTTTACAGGGCCCCTCCCCACTGACAAGATTCTCCTCCTCTATATAGGGAGGTTGAGAAGGCGGTGAGGACTTGGACTGTCCCGGCTGGTGGCTGTACAGGTTCCTGACTCTCCAGTTCCCTCCCTGCCTTAATCGGACGCCTGTGAGTACTGGGGGGGCAGCACATCCCTGCTGGGAATGGGGTGGGGGGCTCACCATGCTGGGATGGAGTAGGGCAGCGAGCTGAGTATAGTGCTACCTTGCAAAAACTTTCAGTGGATGAACCTGCAGAGAGCATACAAATCAGAAATAGATCTACTAGACATGCTCAGATGGTTTATCCTGTATATTACTAATGGGGTTCTGTTTAAAATGTGCAAGAGGCAGTGCATGTTGATGATCTAGCTTGGTCCTTAGGCGCTTCTAACACTGCTGTGGCTGAATGGAGCCTTGAAGGTGCTGGCTGAGGAGCAGTGGTCACGCTCTGAGCCAGCAGCGAGGCAGCCCGCAAGGTGCCATGCGCTGTCGGGCTGCAGCAGGTACGTGCTGCAAGGACACATCATAGGGGCATTCGGTATGGAAGAAACCTGCTAGCCTGAGCAGCTGATCTTTACGCATTTCTGCTTTTACAGTGCGTTTCCTGAGCAGCTTAATGAAAGTAAACCAAATAATATAATTAGCCTTCCAGCTTTCTGGTCTTTAAACAGGAAAAATTAACTGGACTAATTTAAGTGATCTCAAATGCAACTTAAGCCTTTTTTTAAAGGGAAGATAAAGAAGCAAACTTCTAACTTGAACAAAATATTGTGAGTAAATTAAAACGACAGTAGATGGCAGTATAGAAAACAGCTTCAGTGTCATCCCAGAAGTTCACTGGCTCCTCTCACATATTTATGTTTGTGTATGCACACACACGTGTGGATATGTATGTGAGAGGTGTACATATATGCTTATAATGAAGAAAAAAAATGAGATATTTTAAATACAAGGGAAATCAGAAGTTTCATCATTGTTATATAACCTATACGTCTCAATGAAATCTTTTCTGAAATACACTTGTTTAAAAGCAAGCCCACCTTCTCTTTCTCTCTAAGTTTTGCCCTGGCAGGCAGCTTGCAAGAAGATGCTGTGCCCGGTCCCACTTCCCAAACTCCCAAAGCTCTCAGTTCCCATAAACCGCTAACAGAGGCTAACAGGATGAAACCCCGAAGGGCAAAGCACTTAACTAAGCAGTCCCTTCAATTACTGCATGATACTCCTCTGGCTGCATTCGCTTAGATGTAAACAATGATTTTTATTATCTCATTTGCAATTGACACACTAGTCCCTAAAAGGTATTTGTTTTGAATTTGTTATCATTACATTTTTGCGGAACAGCTAGTATTGAGGAGAACATGGCCATATATGGAAGCATGCATAGATGTACGCAGGGGATCCAGGCTCTTTATAACTCACTGAGAATTAATAGTTGCAAATCTCTTGGCTTTTCTTTCAAGTACGTTAATTTTAGAAGAAGCAAAGAGCAAAAGGTAACTTTCCAACTTGTGCATACTCCAGCTAAAATATGGATTATTTATGAATTCTAATGAACATGCAGAATCTGATTTACTTCATAGAATGACATTTGAGGCTATTCAAAATAGCTAGTATTTTCCAGAGGAAGGAATCTATCCCCACAGAATGCAGTTCAAGTATTCTTTTTTTCTTTTTTTCTTTTTTTCTTTTTTTCTTTTTTCTTTCGGTTTATAACAGATAATAATGTGGACCAATTTCTCTGGACCTGTCAAGTGTCTGTTCTGTATTGACTTGCATTAACAGAGATGAGCACACCTGATAGGAGGCCAAGTCACTTGCAGACAATTTGATTGAAGTGCACAGAGAATGTATTAAAAACCAGCCTTGTGAAATTACTGAAAATGTTCTCTCTTAAAATATAGACTTTCCCTCTTCTGTGGTTGAACAGCATTAATAAAATAGTACTGACAATAACTTCATGTTCAGATCAAATTGTCTGTGATGACAGAAAGAATTTGAGGGGTGGTCCCAGTGGCCAGCAAGAAGAAGCAAAAGGCCAGAAGGGATTTCTAACAGTGCTCATGACAAAACTAACTGTGCCAGGGGGCCAGATCCCAAACAAAGGTCAAAAGATCAGGATTCATGCCTAGAATTTTTTTATTTATTTATTCCCCTTCCCCAAAATAATTCCTGAAAATAATTCACATGCTTGGTTATATGTTCCTCTGTTCTAATAACTCTTCCCTGCACAGCTGTGATAAGCTTTTATACTGACATTCACATCCAGCAGAGGAAGGGAGAAGTGTCCTTTATATTCTCGTTAGGACAAAAGCATTCCCTTTGAGCTCTGACCCAGGAGGCAATTCTGCTTGGCCAATAACCTTTTAATTAAAGTGCACTTCCTGGAGATATTTATACTTTGTCCTTGGAATAATATACTCAGGAAAAACTAATAGTAAAGACGGCATTCAACTTCTGTTACTGACATTATAGGGGAAAGGACAGTGAAAATCAGCAGGATATATCTGCAGCTGGGCAGTAGAAAGTGGAATAGAAAATAACCTGGAAGTATGCATGTCCCTGCATTTGTGCACATTTGGAATTTAGACAAGTATAGCAAATGCATCCAGCACTTGGTGTCATTTGTCATATTTCTGAGGCAAGAAACTTCATGTCAGTATCATTTTGCCATTGCTTTTCCTCTTCCCTTTTTCAGGACAGCTCAGCTTTGAGTACAGAACAGGCTTTGCTCTTACTCAAGTGATCTGGGGTAAGATTTACCTGAAATAATGGATGAGAACCTCTAGTCACAGGTTTCCACTGGTATTAGTTTCCATTTCTCTTAGCCAGCCCTATGGATGAAACCCAGGGTCTGGCTAAGGGCTCAGTTTTGCCATCTCAGGGAACATTCCCAATGAACAGTCATTAGTCTTTCCCCTTGGACCATGTCTCCAGCATCAGCCATGTGTGGGAGTGCAGTGCAGCCTAGATCAGAGATGGTCCAGCAGGTTTACTTCTGATTTTGATTCAGAAACTTCAGCAGCTCATTAGTTAATTGCCCAGCACCTCACTAGGACAAATCCAGCCGAGTCTTTGGGGCCCATCTTCCACCCCTTCTATCTAGAAACCCTTTATAACTGAATTTCCTTTGTTACTACAACTGTACTCAGCTACTACTCAAATGTCATCCTCACATTACAACCTCACCTCATTTTCAGAATGACTAAATTTAACCTCAACAAGGTGCAAAAATTTCTACTCACAGGAAGATGTAGAACCTAATAGAATACAGGCAGACCAGCTCTCAGTATCATGCTGGGACCTGCAGAGAATGTTTGTAAAGCTTTGTGTTGGATAGAGGATGTAACAAGAAAAGGAACTCTCTCTTGGTCCCTGGGCAACAAAACAGCAAAGAAATGTTGGTTTGTCCCACTGGTGACGTGCTTTGTAGCAGGTTTCATCTTCATCTGGGTTTTTAAGGTAAGCGTTCAGAACGATTTCCACCACCATCATTTTTGGGCAGCCTCAAAGTAGCAAGATTAGGTTCCATGAAACCCAGCTCTGCAGTTCAGTCTAGTTTTTGGTGGCGGCAATACCAAATTCCAATCAATTTGGATGCTCTGCCACTCGGCACTTAGCCAAAGGCAGCAGGATCCAGCCTTTCAGGATGACTACATAGCTCTCTCTTCTGGCCCTCTGGCAACCCAAAATCCTCCCACCCCTCCAAAGCAGTTCCTTACGTGCTGCTGGGGCATGGGTGGAGAACGTGCCTTGCCCACTGCTACCACAGCAGGAGCAGAGAGGCCATGGCAGGCTCCTGCTGCTCCCCAAAGCCTACTCTTGGAGCTGCAGCTCTGTCCAGCCAGCTTCACCCTGCAGCCGCCAGCTGGAAAGCTCTGCTAAAGAGAATACCATCTCCATTATTGGAACTGTGCAGCTCTACCAGCCCTCTTGGCAAGGAGGGAACATTTTCTGCCTTAATCCACACAGAGGTCAAATAGTTTCCTCTTGGAGCTCTCTTCCAAGAATCCCCTGGGAGCCTGCAAAGGGCCACATCTTGCAGAGCTCCCTCGCAGGGACTTGACAGCAGAGAACACTGTGCATGGGCAAGTGCTGATGCACAGAACCAAGCTGATAGGATCTGCCTCCCATTTACCCACCTCACCACCTACATCGTGTGCTCATCGATGACCTGAGTAAAGTTTCCTCTTGGGGTTTTTCCAACTAGGTGGCTCTAGAGCAATCATATTTAAAGGAAAGATGGATTTTGTTACATGAGAGCATTGTCAAGGGAGTTTAAAGAGTCAGGGCTTCTGATTTCCACGGGGATATCAGCTAACCCTCTCAGGCGCCTCTAAAATCCTAGTTTTGATTTTAAGCTTTAGGTCACTTTCTGCATGATCTATGCTTCTCACTCAGACCTCTCACAAAGCCTGGCCTTGCAAAAAAAAAAAAATTAATCTGTGGAAAGGCTCTGGGGACAAATACTTGGAAATCACTCTCTGATACTCCCAGAGTACAGGGTGTCCATTTGGCCACATACCACAGTGCTGGGTCTTTACAAATATCATTCTGCTTATGGGTTGATTGCAGACATCTTTAGCATTCAGTTCTCCAAAGTCCCTCAAGATCTGTGTTTGTCTGAATACTGTAAATATTAAATTCACTCTCAATAAGGAAATGAAACAGCCTCTGTCTCCTGGTGATGTTTTTCTCAGCTATACTCTTCCCTGCTCTCCGCAGCTGCCCTCTGCTCTGCTGCACAGCAGGTTTCATGACTAGCACCGTGCTTTTCCTGCCCTATAGCAAACCACAACACCTCTGTTTACCCGTTTTCTCACTGAGGGCTGTGTGTCCCACACGTAGGAACACTCCAGTGTTATCAGCCCAGCTGCTGCAGCTGCATCCTGACTTCAATGGCCAGTGCAGGAAAGAAGCTGCCTCCTTCCTCCCAGCACAGCACAAAGCAGCCAAAACCCTCCCATTACTCTCACCTGCAGAGCAGATACATCCAGCAGTTTTATCCAAGTCCAAGTATCTAATAACTTGTTTTATTTCCTTTCCCCATCTCTCACTTGGTGGACATTACTCCTTCATAAATGATCAGCTCTCATTGTCTCAGCCACAGAAATAAAATAATTCTAAATTACCTCCCCTTCATCAGCACTACTGACAGCAATTGTTGGTTTTATTTTGGTTGGGTTTTGTGTCCTCTGAGTTTGCTTTCAAACATGATTTTTTTTCCTTTTTATTTTCTCTTAATCTTTTTTTTCTCCAAATGAAATGATATATTAGAGAGATTGGGAATAGTCCTTCACAGGAAAAGTTTGTTTCTGTTCTTTCTGGAACACAGCCTGGGAACTATTCTTTTACTAATTGTTTCATTATACTGGTATTTCGCTACACACCCAACAGTATTTGGGCAATGATAAATTTTTAATATATCTGAATTCAATTAACTTAGTGAATATATATGAATTCAGTTCATATTTAGTGAATGGGCAATTTAGTGATGGGCAAGAGATGAGGCTGCAGGGAACTGTTCAGATGGTAGCCTTGGTGCAATCCTGACAGTCTAATTGCATAGATGCAAATCATGCCTTACTTTTCTCTCTGATCTTCAGTACAATATAAGCAAATTGAAGGTAATAAGCTCAGGAGTCCTCACTTGTTTTAGTGCTCTGAAGGTTTTGATTTAGATGATTTCAGACATGGTAACAAAAGAGTGGGACTCAGGTATCTAAGCACAGATTCTCTAAGGTATCTAAACTGGCACCCCAAAATATCTGCATGGAAATGTAGGATATGACACAGGACCTACAGGGCTTTGGATCTACCACATGGCAGAGATCTGACAAATATCAAATTGCCTGGACCACCTCCATATTTACCTCCCTTTTAAAACAGAATATTTTGCTTCCTCAACAGGTGACTACTGAGTCAAAATGGCTCAAAAATCTCTCAGCGATGATGAGAAATTCCTCTTTGTGGACAAAAACTTCATTAATAACCCACTTGCCCAGGCTGACTGGTCAGCGAAGAGACTGGTTTGGGTTCCATCAGAGAAACATGGATTTGAAGCAGCAAGTATCAAAGAAGAGAAAGGGGATGAGGTGACAGTTGAACTGACAGAAAATGGAAAGAAAGTGACACTGAGCAAAGATGACATCCAGAAGATGAACCCGCCAAAGTTCTCCAAAGTGGAGGACATGGCAGAGCTGACCTGCCTCAATGAAGCTTCAGTGCTGCACAATCTAAGGGAGAGATACTTCTCAGGTTTAATTTATGTAAGTAGAGAAAATGCCCACATTTCTTATTGCATGCTACCACGTCCTGTCACGAACAAGGTAGATCCCAGCTGCTGTCAGGGATACAGTCCTGGTGTAATGCAGCCATGCAAGTACACCCAGCTCAGCAACAGGACCCCAAACCAAAAATTAGTCTAGTTGACTTTATTCCCCATTACTATTCTGCCTCTTTAATAATTGCTTCTTTATTCAACTAAATTAAAATGCATGAAGGTTTCTTCCCCAAAGCTTGCTAATTCTGAAATGATGATGTCATCGTGGAGAGTACCCACTGACAGTTAAACACCACCTCAGTCCTCATGCTCTGAAGATCAGTAGGGGCTTTTCAGTGACTTGAATGGAAACCTGAGAAGTTTCCAGTTCATATGCTCCAGCAGTAACTTACAAAGAGAACATACAGAAAAGCCATGCCACATAGTCTTTTCTTAGGAAAAACTCCCACTGAAAGACAGATGAGAAGTTCTGGTTTGGTGAGTTCTTGAGTAAAACCTTATGTTTGAATAAATGAGTAATCCCACCAGAATCCAATTGGGTACTCCTATCCTTCAGTGCAATACTGAATGAAAGACATGGCTACTACAACATAGATTTTTTTTCTCCTTGTTGGTCAACTTACAGATCAGACAAGCCTGGGAAAATTGCAATCTCCTCTCATTAATGTGATTTAGGGCCAAGATTCTTCTGTCTTCCAATGCACACAAGTGTGTTAACACCGGCATATTTTGCCATTAACAACCCTGTAGCCTAGCTGTGCCAATAGTTACAAACTGCACAGTAAGAAAGCCCAGGAAATTTCCATGGGACTTAGCTGTTACCTTTGATTTTACATGGATAATCCCTGTGCTACATTGTAGAGAAGTGATCAATAGTTTCAATCTATGGAAATTTTACTCCCATGACAGACCACTGGTGAATGCAAGAAAGCACAAAGCTTAAATATCATGGTTTTGGAGGCAGGAGTAGAGCTCTCTTTAATATGAGGAATGCTAAATTGGAAGGTAGGAAATGAAGCAGAAAATAAGATGGTTATATATAGTACAAAAATGAAACCATTTGTAATCCACAACTTAAAAGAGCTAAAGCTCAAGATCTTTCCTGCAGGAATGTATTAAAATGCACATCACCAAGATGCCTGAAAGAAGCTAGACTTTCCAAACTCTCAGATCTGAGTTTATTGGATTCTCTGTTTGCAGGTGAACAGAGGAAGCTAGGTATTATTATTATATTAGAGCACAAAGCATTAATTACTAAAATGGAATTTGTCTGGAAATGCTTTGTGCTGTTTCAAGATTTAAAAAGAATTAATAGTTGTTTAGAGTGATAAAAACTGACTAGGTATTTAAGGACTTGCAGTCAGTTTATTTTGTAGGGTTTTGTGGAGCTTCCACTTTCTGCATGAAGAGGGAGTTAATTTAATTGCACCATCCACTGTTTTAAAATTTGTTTTTATTGAGTCCAAATTTGAAGCATACCTGAAATTAGTCTCTCTCTCAAGAGACCACATTTTAAGATGGTGGTTAATTAACAGTTATAAAGAAATTACTTTGACTTGTATTACAAGTTCTTAGTATTTTCAGGAAACCTAAAACTGCTTTAAAAATGTCCAGCCTTACACAGTACTGCCCTGCTAGACACTGTCATATGTCATACCTTTTGAGGTTAAAAAAAAAAAAAAAAAAAAGCCCTAAAAACAAACTGAATTTTTGGCTCTGTTCTCATCCATTTGCAAAACTAACTGTAAACCACCATCTCCTCCCTTTGCCAAGCACTGCCGACCTTACTTCCCTTGGAGTCCCACGCATACAAGGAAAACATGACCTTAATATTCTTCCCTTTAGAGCATCACTGATGCAAGCAAGGATTCCCCATTACACTACAGGAAAAAAAAAAAGCCAACCTAGATGGAAAAAAATAATAAATAAATCACATACTCTTGCATTTAAATTAAACATTACTAAATAAAAAAGATTGAATTCAGTAATTCAGAGTGACCATAGACTGGAAGAATACCCTGGCCTTTTCCTTCATCAGAGTTACTTAAAGAAAGGCAAACTCATGTTTCACATTGTTTAAAACAAACAATCTGCCTTGTCCATGCAGAAATTAGACTAAAAACTGTGGTATAAACATAAATAAAATAGCATCTTAGCTTCAATTGATTTGCAAGCAGAATCTAGCTTCTTGTACCTGCATTCATAGGCACTATTCATTCAGTCTTTTTTCAACAGTGCAGAATGCTTTCTTATCTACGGAAAATTATATATGTATGTTGGAGCCAGTGGCAGGATTCTTCTGCCCAAATTTAGACATTTACAACATAGATGTATGTATTTGCATCAATCTCTCTTAAATACCAATCAGTGGTGGCTGTCCAAGAGACAGCACTCCTGTGCAGATGCTACCCTAAAATACTTCAAACTAGGCCCTGCCTTCAGATCCCCCAGGAGGGACACAACAGCAGGCCCCCCTCCAGGGAGGGACCATACCCCAGGAGAATAATCCAAAGCACAGAAACTTCAAATTCACCACTTTAAAGCCCATGCTTAGCCAACTGTTTTCTTTGCCTTCAAAGTACTGCATATGTTAATATGTTTTCCCCAAATCTTTGCAAATTAGATACCTAGAACTACGAGTGGTGAAACCACAAAGTCTTGGTTAACTTCCCTCAGGTAAGAGAAGGTATCAGTCACAGGCCAGTTAGAAATGGGGATTCCTGAACTTTGTCAGCTCAGGTTATTTCCCTTTAGTAGCCTGCTTCTTGTGCCTCCAAATTAGCAATTACAGGTGCAAACAAATAGCTATACAGGGGCATTTGGACTCTGCATGATGAAAGTCAGGAAAATGTCTATAAATCTCAGGGAAGTGAGGCCTAAGTAATTTTCTGAATCAGACATTTACTCTCATATTATTTTACTTACTTGGGAATTATTAGTTGAGCATATACAGTAAATCTATTTCTACTGGAAAAAAAAAAAAAAAAAAAAAAAAGGCATTATTATCCTTCCCTTTAGGGCCTTTTGGTTATTCTGGTAGAAAGAGTATATAGCCCTTTTCAACTGTGTCATCCCTGCAGCAATAAAGTTCATTTCAACACAATTAGCACAGAGTTTCATCCTAAACTCTGGTGTCAATAAAAAGCCAGCACAGTAATGTTTTACCTTCCATAGCAAAGTTTTTAGCTTGGGGATATCAAGAGCTGAAGAGGATCCTGAACTCCATTTTCTAGTTATCTCACTTGAGCACATGGAAACACAATCACAACCTGTAAAAGGTAGGAGAGGCCCTCATCAACAGCCAGAGCATACCAGACGTTCTCCTGCCCAGCACGGAGCACCCCACCTGCTCCTCACTGCTAGGAGCTGATGGATGCTCTCGCCCTGTTTGCTGAATACCATATAAAGTGTTCAGGCTGTGTCGAGACTGTGTTGTGCCATTTCCTAATATGGTCAGGAAAGGGAAATCCCTGTGCCCGGATCCAAGCCTCCAAGATGGCATTTTACAGTCCTGTGCTGCCCTAGTTCCTAATGGGGGAGCCAAGGTGTCTTGAGCCATCCTTGGACACAGCCCCGAGGTTAGGGCAAGGCAGCAGCTGGGCACCACAAAGCACTCACTCACACAGCGGGGGAATACCAACAACTCATGTCTAAGCTATAAAGGACACAATTTATTTTTTTATTATTATTATTATTATTTTTTATTTTTTTATTTTTTTTCCCAGGCTGGCATGGTTTTAAAATTAATAGCTGGCTTAAAGGCTGCAGCTATAATCTCACTTATTATTATTAATAATTTTTGTGTTTATTTATTAAACCCTTGAAAATGACTTACTTTTGGTAACTGTTTGTGATGTGGGTTATTATCTATTATCAGGTGCTATTGCTTCTGTTCCCAGTTCAACAGCTGGAGCTTCCTGAAATAAAGGAAAATTTTTAAAAATTAACAAAACCTGGATAAACAGCTATCAATTGGTAGCCATTGTTCTTGCTTGTTTACATACATATTTTTATATGAATACCTTTGCTAAACCTTATATATAAAACATTTTTCCTTGAATCTCCTACAGAAATAGTTATATAGCGAAGACATAGGACGATTCCAATAAAACATCTATTTGGAACTTGAGTAATTTTTTTTCAAAGACTTACTTCAATCATCACAGCTACATGGTGGTCACATCATCTTTTTAAAAATGACTTAGTAACATCAAACCAAGTTTCTTATTTAAGACTTACAAAATTTGACACCTGCCTGAGTAAAGAATGAATTCCAGTATGCAAATGCACATATAAAAAAATATTAAGAAACATTAGAGTTATGTCATCACAAATAAAGATGAAAATCACAAATCAACACAAATAAATCACAAATCATCACAAATAAAGATGAAAATAACTAAAGTAAAAAGAAACCTGCAACATGAAATCAAAGCATGGTGTTTCTACAGGCAGCTAAATTCACATGCTTTCTGACCGTTTGCTTATTAGAAATAATTATTTGTGCACTTGGAAACTGCATCCATACACATACATCCAATAATTACTGACTCATTTGTCACACTAAGTGATATACAAAAGAAAGTGTTATTTGCTAAAATGCTTTTATATGCAGCCGATGCCTGTTTCCCAGGATAGAGGCAGTACACGATATTGATTCCTGTTTTTATTTGAATTTTCTTGCAGACTTATTCAGGTCTCTTCTGTGTCGTGATAAATCCATACAAACAGCTGCCCATTTATTCAGAGAAGATTATTGACATGTACAAGGGAAAGAAGAGGCACGAAATGCCACCCCACATCTATGCTATTGCGGACACAGCCTACAGGAGCATGCTGCAAGGTAGGCAAGTTTAATGCTGCTGTTCTTAGAAATCACTGCACCATAATGTGGGAGAAAACAACTGAGAGCTCCACATGAGCTCCTGCAAGAAGCACAGTCAGAAAAGGTCTGATTCAGAGGGAGACACAGCCTTTCGAGAAGTTTCGGAGGAATTCTTTGGCAGGAACAGCAGTCCACAAACACTGTGACTCAAAAAGGAAAAACAATCCTTTTACCCATCTGTGTCGAGGCATGTGGGAAGGTTTCAAAGTCGAGCAAATAGTTTTGGCAAATACGGGCATGGAAAACGCTCCCTTTCCACCAGTGGAGACTATTCCAAAGTTAGCTGCTAATGCTGCTGCATCTGCCGGTGTTGCTTCTCTCTCTCTCCTAGCAAGCAAATTCAAATAACATTTTAGGGCTACTTTCATTACTGCCTAATGCTTTGGAGTCCTAAGTTTTGATGTGCTCTGTTTCCTAACACAGCAGGAAAGGAGACTGCAAAGTGTACAAATGAAACCTTAGAAATTCACATGGAATTTCTACAGTCACTATTGACAGACCAAGGGGATTTTGTTCTAGGGAAAGATCACTTAGGGACAAAAAAGCTACAGAGGTGAACATACAGGCTTCAACACCTACGGGCTGCTGGGACATGACTGGTTGCCATCCTGCTGCAACCTTGGGTGCTCCAGAGAACCAGGAGGATGCAGAATGCTTTGAGATTTATATGCCCTCATTAGGGGCCTGATCCTGCAGGTGACTATGGCTTGGCAAGCTCAACCCCAAAGTTTAAGGCTGCCTGATTTGGAGCTTAAGGCTTTAAGGGTTTAAGATTTATGAGTTTCAGGTCTGACTGGGGAAAAACAATAAAGAGCATCTTTTCTCCCCCCAGCAGTCTTGAGTACTTATATGTACTAACAGTAATGCTAGCAAAATAATCCAGATAACAAAAAAATGCCTATTCCTGAAGATCATTTACTTAAATTTAAGTTGAGCAGCTAATTGGAACTTTGGTTGCTAACTTCAGGATCTTACATTTTCAGACATACAAGTGCTTGAATTATTTCAACTTTAAATGCAGAGAACTAGGTATCTGCCTTACAATAGCAACCCTTTTCTTCCTATTGCTTATGTGACATTGCTTTTCTGGAACTATGTCAGCTTATTTTACGAAGGCATCCCAGAAGGCAGAATTACAGTGCAGCAAATGAGGATCAATAACATACCAATACCAGAAACACTGAAAACAGACTTCCTTCCTTCCTTAATGTAACAGCAGTTATTCATGAAGACAGGCACATAAAATGTTTAGAGCTAAGTGGGCAGGTGCAAGCTTTTAGAATAACATGATGCAGTAAATCTCATTTCTGGTGGAGTCACAGCTAAAAGAAACTTACTTGGCATAAGCAGATCCCTGTAAGCTACAGCCACATATTTGTCTTCTAGGTCATTTCTCAAGCTCAGTGCTCTGCATACAGCACTGCACTGGGCTCTGAACAGCCCCTGAAGTCAGAACAGTCTACTTTTCCCCAAATCCTTTAAGCAGCAATCCTCCCGTGGAAGCTCTGCAAGAAGCTTAGCAGTATTCTCCCCATTCAGAAGTGCAGAACTCTGCTGTTTGTCCCCTAAAAATGCGATGGGGGGAAAAACACCTACGAAGGACCACAAACTACCTGCAGAAAATAACATAATACTATATCTATACCAAAAAATAAGAATTGTTTCAGCATAGCAGTATGCATGATTTTTCTGATTAAGATGAAAACAGTATCAGTTCTCTGCCTGATTCCAGCAGCATAAGGACCTCTTTCACTCTTCTTCTCTCCTGGTCTTCCTAACATGCCCTGGTGAAGCCACCCAAACTTTGTTGCCCTTCGCTGTGGCCATTAACTGCACCTAGAACAGCAGGGATTCAGCTGTGCCTGTCAGGCTGGGTGCTGGGAGGAGGAGGCAGCACAAGTGTATGCTTTTCCTTCATTCTCTTAACTTTTTTTAGTGCTTGGAATAATGTCCTGACCCCAGCAATTCTTGGGGAAGCTTCACGCCTCAGGATTTATGTGTCCCTTTTGCAAGAAAAACTTCCTGACAGCAAAGGAGAGGGGGAGAACAAATAGGAAGGAAGGGAAAAACAAGGAGGAGGGAACAGATAAGTTGAACATTTAAGAGGGAGCTCTTCTGCTGTCTCCCATCCCAACCAGGCACAGCTGGCATGGCAGCCAGGGAGCCTTCCCACAACAGCTTGCATCACAAGCCCATTACACCTACGCTTTTCTTGCTTATTTACTTGCACATGCCATTTTGGAGTCTCTCCATCTCTGAGGAGGGCCCCAGCTGCTTTTAAAGCTGTGCTTTTGTTTGGAAAAACAGACTAATGTTTTGTGCATAAAACTAAACCAAACCTCAAAATAACTCTAGTTATTCAGCCAAATCATATTCACACTGGAGTGGTGAAAGTAGGCATCAATGTAATTGTGTGTATGTGTGCACACGATACATATAGGCACAGAATCACAGAACACTTTGTAGGTCTTTGTAAGCATGTTTACAAATGGAGTATAAACAGAAATTCATACTCATAAACATGGATCGGGCACTGAATGTTTTCCTTGTGAAATTTCAATATTGCTCCTTATCTGGGAAACTTGCATAGTTTCTTCTTGCCAAAGCAAAATATATCTTAGGTTCATGAGGCTGAAGAACTACATTCTAGTACTTCTTGAGTGGCGCTGCTTGGCCAAGAGCAGTCAGCTTGTTCAGATGCCCTAAAGAACCCCTGTCTCTCAGTGAACCAAGCCATAGTTTGTGCAGATTCTCCTGTCACAGTTTCATCAGCTGGGAATTACAACCCTTCATATTCTCAGCCTCTCTATTGGCACAAATATCCAGCAAAAGGGATGAGCCGGGCACTCTGTGCCCCTCCTCTGCTTCTGAGACTTACTTGGTTAATGTATTCCTTAGGGATGATATTTAAGTCCTATCAAAGTTGTTCTGGTAATAACACTTAGTCATGGTTAACAGAAATCAGATAACTGGACTTCCTTCCAAATATGCGGAAAAGCTGACTTCGACTTCTCACAGGACATGGGAATTAATGGAGATGTTGGCTGGACAGAGATTAAATGCCCACATGCATCAGGTTTTTATGAGCACAGGTTGTTATGAGCACTGGTGATCTTTTCCATATCACTGCCATGCTCTCCCATGCTCAAACTGGGGTGCTGAATGTCTTGTTGAATCTGCAGGTTACCACATGTCACTGATGCAGTATGATTATGGCCCAGGCAGATTCATTCTTTCATGCTCATTTTCAGACAGAACAATAATTTTTCTTTAATCTAAAAATCCAGGAGAATATAATATTCCAGGAGAACATTTTGGGTGTGTATCTGGCCCCAGGAGCTACTTCACTGAACTTTACAGACCTCACTGCCTTTACAGACCAGCTAGCTGACTACTAGTACACTTAGAGACTGTGATCATAAAAAGAACACCCTATGCTTCTGCACTCACCTCTCTCTCTTCTGTTATGGAGGCCGTAGCTTTCCAGGAGCACAGCTGCTATACAACCCCCTCATTCCAACACTGTCAGCATTATTCTTCATGCAGTCATCACACAGAACTGTTCCAGGTTACAATCACCCCTTGCTTTTTGCCGGGATAGTTTTAAAATGCACGCCAGCCTTGTTGCTGCATCATGCCTTCATGCAAGAGAGAGCAGCGCAGGGCAGGGAAGAGGAGCCAGAGGTGGGTGGATGGATGGCTTCCTGCACCACTGCCAGCTTCAGTGGTGGCTGAGCTCAAACACTGGTCCAGTAAGGATGAGTAATTCTGCTGCCTTCTGCCATCTCCCCTGCAGGTGGCAAACAGCAAATGAGCAGTAAACAGCACAAATGCAAAAGGTCAAGTTATGTAGCAGTAATAATAGATATAAAATGTTAATGTGGAAGATTAGGTTTTCATCAAATGCTCTGGCAATACATGATATAGAGAAGACATATTGAGGTTTCCTGCAACTCTAAGAAACTTATCTATTTTCTGCAAAACCATTTTTATGCAATGACTTTGTAAGCAAACTTGAGTTAAAGATGGAAAAACAAACAACCTGGTAGTTACTGGGAGGTATGGGAGGGGAGCACAGTTCCCAAGGTCCTAGAAAAGGAGGCTGCTGTAAAAAGCCAGCTGTTTACTGTGTCCTTAGCAGGACTGTACAGAAATGTCCCCTTTAGGCAGTGTGGTTATTAACAAATGTAAAGAAGCAGTAAGCGAGTGTTGGAGCATGGCTTCAGTCTGTTTTTCCCTTTTATGGTAAAGCTGCCAACTTGCTGCTTCATTGTGATAAACCATCTGATTTTGTTTGTGATTAAGCAGAACTAGCTGGTCTATTGAGAACAGAGGGGCATATGATTCTTACAAGCAGACTGGAGGTGTTTGCTGAAAAAGTGAAGCAGATTCCAGAAAAAAAAAAAAAAAAAAAAAAAAAAGTCAGTTGCAGGGTTAGGAAAGCTGGTGGCTTTTAGACTGTGAAGTAGGTCTGTATACTGTTAGAGTTGAGGAGAAAACACAGAAATATCCAAAATGTCTAATATGGACATAGAGGGGGTATAGAAATACAGGATAGGATAGTCTTCCAGGTAGTATCAATCTTTCAAATAGGAATTAACCAAAGAGATTTTGGAAGACAGAAAACATATTTTGATACTTTGTAAGCCCCAGATATTATGCTTAAACAGCTTTATTTTGTGAGTCATTTTCTTCTGATAAATCTACCCACATAAAGTTGCAAACTCCCAAGACAGGGTACAATCCTTCCTACACAGAATAAAATATTCCAGAACAGAAATAGAAGCAATCAATCTGGAGAGTCCTGGAAAGTAAATGAGGCAGGTATTTGCAGATCATGACATAACAAATTAGGATTAGGATTCCTGATACGTTCCATTCTTACCTTTGCAATTCAATAAAACTTCTGAAGGCAGTATAGCAATTTTGGGCATTCTCCCTCCATGAATGTGCATAGGTCAGTTGATTGGTGTGAGGTTTGATGCACAGCGCAGCAACATAGAGCTTAAAACTTCAGAACTTCATATGGCTGCCAAGTATACAAGACGTTTGAAGGGGTTAAGTCCAGTGACCAAGAAAGGAGCCTTTTCTCACTGCTCCCTCACAGAATTCTGCAAGAATGCCATGGGGTTGCTCACCTACAGGGAATGATCAAATTGCACAGGTATAATCCCAGAAGCCATTTGGGATTACAAGAGAAAGCTGAAAACAAACAAATAGATTTCCTTTTCCCTCCAAGAATCCCAGTAGCCCTCAAGTTGCATATCCGAGTTACATAGTGCTCCTTCACCAGAGGCATCCTTTCCTTCTTGGCGAGCCAGTAGACCTTGCCTCTGGCAGCACACCAAAGACTCACCCTTCTCTCCTTTTCCTCCTTATTCTGGTTTGTTTCCAGTACCTGCACAAGGGGCTGGGCTGTCTGAGTTTGAAGAAATTCAGTACCTCCTGCTTGGCTTGTATGGTCTGTTCGCTGGCCCAGAGGGCACTTGGTGCAACTCCTGACCTTCCCATTCCTTTTTTCTTACATTTCAGCCAAGCTGCCCATATACATGCACTCATGCAAACTCGTGTGGTGGGCCAGTTTATGAGACACCTTCAAGAGGGGTCTGTCACTTACTGGGGAGGAAAAGAGGGGCAGCAATGGGGAGCGAAGAGAAGTGAGAAAACACTTGGCTTAGAGGAAACTGGTTTTTTCAAATGTTCCCTGAGCTCAGAATTTCCACTGGCAACTCTGTATCAAGGAGTCAATTTTGTTTTCTTTATTGTATTTATGAGTTTGTGATGTAATATCAATATATGCCCATGGTTTCTATTTACACAACAGTGTATTTTTAGCAAAATTCTACTGTGTTCTCACTTTTTTTAACCTAAGAGAAAGCCTAGCTCAGTATCTTGCAGCAAAAAGTAAACGTGGCTCACAGTTCCTCTTCTCCAAAATGTGTACGTGGAAGAGTCCTGCAATGTTGACTGCTGACAAATACCTACAACAGCAATGTAATGATTCATTTTACACCAATTTACTGACTAGAGTGGTAAAGTGGTGCCATTTGCTGTGGGAGTGATCAATAAAGCAGTCAATGTTATAGCATCTGCTTGAACGTTACTGAAGAACTGGGACTAAATACAGTTGTTTAATATCAATCCACACCAGAGCAGAAACCACTACTGATTTTCCTAGGCTGGCTGTGGTCCAGGCTGCAATTATAACTTGTAAGCTTAATAGGTTGAATTCATCTCCATTATCTCTACACAGTACAGAAAGCTTGTTTATCTCATGGCATTTATTACATACAGGGTCAGCGATAAGGGCAAGCAACCAGATAGGTTGCCCTGCAAGTCATCCAACATGCTGAATAAAATGAGGAAGGGGTTTGGGTCTTAACCTTTGCCCAGAGCCTTCCCTGGTCAAATGTGTGCTCTCCATCTGGTAAATACTACAGTCTGTACATGGCAGATTGAGGCAGCCTCACTCAGCGAAGGGCCAGCTTCCATGCCAGGGCAGGTTGCTCAGAGCCTTGATCAAGTCTACCTGTAACTATGCCCAAGGGTGGAGTTACCACACCTCTCTGGGCAACCTGTGCCAGAGTTTGACCATTCCCATGATGAAAAAAAAAAAAAAAAAAAAAAAAAGAGTTCTGCTTCAGAAGAGATCACAGTAAATGTGCTAGACATGCATCTTCCCACAGAGGCAAACTGTAAAGCCTCCCCTTATCGCAGACTTTTCAGTAGAGCTTTGGGAAATACTTTAGTGTTGTGGAGCACATTATGAAACTTAGTGTGTTTTCACTGTCTATTACAGCCTAAGCTTAGCCTGATATCAGCCTTTTGGTAGAAAATTCTGTGTAAAAGTTCTGAAGGTAAAGAGAAACTCTGACTCCAAATGCATGAACAGGAAGATACATGGCAAGATTATGAAGCTATGATGTAATCCTAAAATGTGCTGCAGCATTGCAGTATATTGGTCTCTGCCACACAGAAACCTCTTAAATGTATTACACAGTAGAAATGGAGATTTTGGCTCACCTTTTTATAATTATTTATCCAATATGTGTTTGATAATCCTGTTCATGGTAAAATACGAAGAATGCTTATGTTCTTGCTGATATGCTTTTGTAAAATATGTGAGTAAAAAGTATCTCATTTTGTCTCAGTCCTTGAAGGATACCTTACAGAAATTATCTGTCGTCTTGATAAAAAGTTATCTCTAAATATGAAATAAAACATATTAAGTACACCATTCAGATATTTGGACTGGTCTGCTTTCAAAATCTAAAGCTTTCCATAGCCACCTTCAAACATTTTAGTTTTTGATGCCTTATCTATCCAGACTTTGTCTGAAGTGGGCTGCTAGCCATATTTCATAAGCATAGTAAAAACTTGAGTTTCAGGCTTGAAATTATCAATTATAATCTTCTTATACAGAGCCTGATCCTCTTGCTGTCCTCATTATAGTTCATCTCTAATGGAATTTCCAAAAAATATTTTTGAACTATTAACCTTTTGTTCTTTTTTTTTTTTTTTTTTTTTTTTGTACAAAATATTTCCATTAGAGATGCTTATTTAAATATGAGGGCAAATTATGTAAGATCTGAACCCTGTACTTTTGACTAATCAGGAACTGTCAGATTTTGAAAGGTCTATACTGCTCAATGTAAGTCCTTATAAATATAACAGCTTCTGTCAGGACTTAGCCATTTTCCCTAATTAATGGATTTTTTTCTTTATTCACAGACCGAGAAGACCAGTCTATCCTGTGCACGTAAGTAAACTCAGCCATTTTAGTATATCTCAGTATTATTATGTCTTTCCATATTCAAAATCAATTCCAATTTTGATGGAACTATATATTCTTCTCACCTTCAATGAGCTTGAACTCCAGTCCCGGTATAAGATTTACCTGTTGATGAAATAAGAAACAGGTATCAATGTCATAGGAAGTTTTTAATGTCAAACTTACTACTTTACACTGACTTTCTCAATTCAGAGATTTAGAGCTTACAACAGCCAGTCGGAGACTGTGCCTAGGGAGAACAGGAGACGTGGCACCTCCCTGCTGACACAGCCCACCTGTGTGCAAGGCCATGTCGCGGTGACTAAATGCACACTGGTCAAGCCTAAATGCACACAGGTCAAGCCTTTCTGCAGTCTTGATATAATCACTTTAGGCAACAGTAAAATAGCAGCTAAACCAGCCCTGTTCTGAAAGCCCTTATTTTTCTGAGTCCTGGATTGCTGAAGGCCTCCTCTTTGAGTTTTGGCCTGCCAGCTCTCAGGCAGTGCCACATCATGGGGGCAGATGTTGTACCATGGGTCAGGCAGAGATTTTAATGTAATAAGGCTTGCTGTGCACAACTTAATGCTCCTCAAAATCCTCTCAGTTTATCATTCCTAGCCATTTCTGCAAAACACTCAGGCTGTTTAATTGGATGGGGATCTTCTATCTGACCCGCAATTTTGACCATGTCTGCATTTCTCTATGGCTAGTCCGTTGGGTTTATTATTTGAATGCCATCGAGAATGCTTTTGACTTAATTTTGTGTTTGTTGTATTAGGCATCTTCCAGTTCTGCCAATCAAAGGTAGGATTTGATTCATGTGAAAACAAATTTTTGTTTGCAGAAGATAGCATGCATATTGCTTATAGCAGGATCATGCTGTGATGCTGTAGTCTGTCCTATATTGCAAATACACATCATAATCCCAAACTGAACTGGTTTTGGGAGGTCATCCATAAAAATGTGGCTGACTGACTGAATATTTATACTGCAGTTTTTAAAAAGCAGTGCTACTGATCACCAGCTATACAGGTATTTGTGCGCGCCACTGATGACTTGAACAAATTAATCATTTAAGAAGTACAAATCACATACTGTACACAGTACCTTAAAGGCTAGCATAGCTCTGAACTCTCTTGTGACCAAATTTCATCTAAAGGACAGTATATCAGTCAAGAATCTGTCCAAAAATACATGAAAACCAATATCAAATCTAAAATTGATGCAAAGATTAAATAAAAATTCACATCACACTTTTTCCCAGGATGAAACATGTCATGGTAATGAAGACTAATTTGCAATATGCATTTCCTCCTTCTATTCCTGTACTTTAGTTTATTTTTCCATTAGTAACTCTTCAGATCTTCTTCTAACCCTGGAATATTAGGGTTTTTAAGAAACAAACTTTCTTTGTCAAACCTATGCCTTTTTGTTAATGAAAATCCTTTAAAGATTCTGATAGCTACCATATGTATTGAATACAAGAATACCTCTTTTTTCCACCTAGAAGCTGAAAACCTTGTGTTTCACCCCACTAAGGCATAAAATAGAGAGAGTGAAATGTCTTCCCCACTTTGAAAACAGCCACATTTGGAGTAACTGCTGTATATTGGATGGGCATCATGACCCATAGCTTGAAACATTGCTCTCGCTGGTCTTTTAAATCAAGATTAGTCAAGCTAAAATCATTGTATACAGCTTTAACGACTACTTGTTTATCATCCTTTTTGGCCTTATTTGGCTGTACAGAAACAAGAAAGTTCACTTGGCTTTCAGCTGGGCAGTGTTTAAGCACAAACAATTCACATTATTTTATAATTGCTAAAGACTCTAAGAAATTATCTTTTTCCCTAAAAAATAAAACAACAACTGAAGACCTCATGGCACTGATCAGCTGGGATCTTTTCTTTAAACAGCTGTAGACTCAAGATTTCCAAAGCCTGCTACCTAAATTGTTAAAAATGTAGCTATAAGGATTATTATATCATTATCATAACATAACATAGCGTATGCTTCTGCAGTAAGGGTATGAAATCCATGTGTCTGGAAATACAGGTAGTTAATACTCCTCCATCTTTGTGTTTTAGTCCCCACACTGCTTTGGGCTGCCTCCCCTCCTCTGCCTGCCTCTTGGGATTCCCTGAAATCCCCCACTGTATTCTCTCCTCTTTGATATCTGAGTTGGCCATGAAATATTCTGAACTCACTCTTGCAAAGACCATGCTGAGGGCCTGGGTGCTGTGGACCAGAACATTAGGTGTTGCTGAAGGGAAAAAACAAGTAGGAATAACTATCCAGTCACTCGGGGACCTGAGCAGCCTCGGTGCATCAGCAACTAAGCAATGGCCAGTGAAGAGGCTTGTGACTTGTCAGGTTTCTTCCAACTTAAGGCAGCATCTCTCAAAGGAGACTGCTTGCCTTTATGTTTTGATTTCTAAACATACAAGTGGATGCTGATGGAATTTTCAGAAGTTTTTTTTTTTTTTAACTAAAAATTCCACAGGTGCTCATTTGCACATAAGCACATAAATGCTTTAAAGATCTGCTCTTACACCTGTCTGATCTTGGAGTTACCATATTTTAACTACTTCCTGAAAAGAGAGGGTAGAATACTGTTTTCTTGAAAGCAGATTTCGCTAAAAGTATCAGGCATTAGCCTTAATTAAACAAAAATTGCCCTTGAATGAATGAGGAAAAAAATCTGATCAAAACTCTAAGTGTAGGGGAAATGTGAAGCCTAAGAAAACAAATGTTTGTTAATCACTCGATTTATACATGTAATCAAATAGTTTTTCATTAGCTTTTACTTTTTTTTTATATGCTCACTTTATTTGATTAGCCTCTATCAAAACATATGGTAGCAGGGTACTGATTCCACTTAATTTGGCATAGCAACAGACAAAATTCTGAGTAAGGCAGTGACCATCCTGCCATTTTCCCCTTCCTCCCTCTTTCTGGGCAAACTGTCCAGAACCCTCACCTGGCCCCGTGACCCCCACCTGCTTTCTCCCCTAGCACGTGCCAAGAAGCAGAGCCACCCGGGACATCCTCCAGATTGCAAAGTCCTGTAAGGCAAAGCCTCCTCCAGAAGAGAGCTAAACTCTTATTTCCCAGCCCACTAAATCTCAAAGGCTGGAGCTGGCATGCATTGCTGCCTGGCCCTTCTCCCACGTGGTTATCTTGTGTAGCTTTAGACCCGAGGTGGAGCTTGGTGCCAAAACAGCTTGGCCTCCTTTGGGATTTTTTTTTTTTATAAGCAAACTAGGAGGATCAGTGGGTTGGCTTCTGAGCGAGGTCTCTGGGGAGATTCAGCTGGTCTAGGACAAAGATTTTCATTATCTTTGCACATCTCATACCGCAGCCTGCCAAGCCCTAATGTGATTTGGAGCACCTCATTGACTGCTCTGTGCACAGAGGCTTCCCGCAGTGCCAGGGTAGCCAGATTAAGGGATGTGTGAATGGTCAATTTTGTGGTTCATTGCTTGATGAAACAAATGCTGAAAATAAATCCTGCTGTAACTTTTTAGATGTTTCCAAAAGCGGAATTAAACTAAGTCTTATATCATAACATTAATATAGAAAGCTCTCAAGTTTTCAACAAAATATCCACTTCTGAAAATATTTTTTCCCTGCTATGCCCAAACATTCAGTAGTCCTAGCTACACACCAGGCTCACCCAACACCAGTGGGGCCAGCTTCCCACTCTCAGCTTGTACTGATTTGGAAACCTATTTGAACTATGATAATTTTCATGTAAGGTGAAGACAATAGAGTCATGGAGGATTTAGTAGCTTGTATAGCACAAAAAACTGTTATGGCTGAGCACTATATGGGGGGTTATGTGCTTTAAATCCTTTACAGAGTTCCAAAAACAAAGCCTGGCAAGAAACAAAGGGGGGGAATAAATTTAAGCTATGCCACACAATTGGAATTTTTGTTTGTTTGTTTGTTTGTTTTATTGGAGCAAGTCTGTAAGCCCAGTGAAACTTTTTTACTCTGGGAAAGGAAGGCAGTTTCTTGGGAGGAAAATATGTATGGGAAGCAGATTAAATACTGCTATTGAACTTAGCACAACTGAGCAACAGGAACTGCTTTTACTGTTATTTTTTTTTGTTGTTGTTTGTTTGTTTGTTAGATTACATTGCCCACCTGAGCTGCTTGCAAAGAACTGCTCTGGCAATTAATGTGCTGCCTCTGTATGGCAGGCAACAAGAATGACGAGATATTTCAGTTAAATAAATGATTGGTCTGCTTTCAAAAGATGAGGATTAGAACTGTGGTTAACAGAGTTTGCACAGTGAGCTTCCCATTTGGAACATGATTTGGGGTGCAAGACTGAGGAAAACAGGCACTCAGAAGATGCCTCCTGGAAGGAACCCCACTGTTTATGGTTCATGCCAAAATCACTGCTTGCAAGAGGCTTGCAAAAAAAAGGCCAGTCTTTAACAATTGAATCACTGAGAATGAAGAAAGTATGCCGGTTTTTAAACAGGTGGGATCCTGCATGCCATTTCACAATAAAAGTTGCTCCTGCCATCCCAGAAATGATGGTACTGCAAGAAAGATGCAGAGAAAAAAAACAGCATGACCAATTCTGCTGCAGCTCAATAGTTCTAGGAAGAGTTTCATTCACCTATGAAGGGAGCTGAGAGTCACATGCTCTCCTCCTCCTGAGTCTTTTCCCTTGTAAGCTTCTTGATGTTTAAAGGCACTGAACCTGATTTAACTATTCCTCCTCATTACTTGGTTTTCAAACATATGGTATTTTATCACTGAGATGAAGTCTAGACCTTGTCATACAGCTCTGATGCATCCTTCAGAGTAATGTTGTTTAATTAATACTTGCTTATCAGACCTGCGTGTTGCCAAGGACATTTAAAAATGATCTGATGTGCTGAAAAATTAGAAGTGTTCATCAGCTATGGACATGATTCTTCATTACTTAATGACCTTAGAGATTTGTTTCTTCCTTGCAGCTGTTGAGATCCTGTTTTCCATTTTGTTTTGAAGCATTTCCATTTCACGTTGAAGATTTTTTTATTGTCCACTTCAAAAGGAAGATAAAGCCTCAAAGAGTAGCCGCAGAAAATAGGAAAACCCTCAGCTCATGCAGGAGCAAAGAGTTAAGGAAAGCAAGCACAGAACAAAACGTTAAGCAACTTTAGCATTGCAGTATGGTAGGATAATTACAACTGAAATGATGCCTTATATGGTAATACTCACAGGGATTCAGGGAAAGCCAAATGATGGGCACTGTTGCCCTGGGAGAAAGGAAATGCAATGCATGTAGTGATGAACTACAAGTAACCTTTAATAAAATAGAATAGTTCAAAGTCTAGGGTTTGTTTGAAGAAAGTTTTTACTTTTATTTCAAAGTATCAAAGTTGCAAGGTAAATTTATTTGAAAACTTAGTACGCCTATGTCTTCAAATTGGTGTGCTTAGTTTGGAATAGTTCCCAGGACACTTAATTTTTATCAATAAAACATGGAAATGTTTTAGCACTGAAGTCCAGGCAGGGATGAATCCAGCCTCTAAACTGCACAAATTACCCCAGGTCTGGTGATAAGGAACATATTTGTGTCAATTAGTTCTGGTTAAAACTCTAAAAGCCAGAAGAAACACTTCTCATCATGTGTACCTTGGGCAGGAATTGTTTCTGGTTTCCTAAGGTTTACATCAATGTCATCCTGTCTTTAAAGTTCTGCCTAGCACTTACTCATATTTTTTACATCCATTTTTCACTGGTCCCTTGGTAGGGAAAATTAACTCCTCTATTTCCTAATTAAGAAAAGAAGCAGAACTGCAATGGATCCAGCTGAATAGTTTCAGCTTCAAAAAAGTTGACAAATATCCATAGGACTTTTATATGCATTGTTCCTTTTATTTTTAAATCCACTTATATTCAAACCCAAAGAGAGAGATGTAACTTATATGTAGACTGTTGCCCTCCTCACAGGACTAGCTTGATAGAGTTGAAAGAACTAACTACATCCACACCCACTGTAATGCCCTTTCTGACTGCTGAGACAGGACAGGATAAAAACATTTTAGTCCTTATAATCATCAGAGCCAAAGATATCTAGAAGAAGTGAGACGATGAAATGTGACAGAGAGGGACAAGTAGGCTGGAAATGGTTTTACTTCTGAGAAAAGACTGTAAATTTGATCCTTGTACTTAGAAAACTAGCATTTTACATTAAGAGAGGGCTTAAGAGTTGTAAATAAACTTAACTCCGGTAATCCTCTGGAAGGTAAAAAGTTAATACCACCTTCCTGCTTCCCAAGAGACACTGCACAGAGCACAGCCAGGATGATGCTTCTGCTGGTCAGAAGTGTCCTCACATTAAGTCCCCTGCTACCTGGTTAGCTGGAACAACTCCGGCAGTGCCAACTCTGGTCTTACAGAGGTCAAGGAAAGTCTGAAGATCATGGAGATCAGATAAGGCAGTATCATTTATTTACAGCATTGATATAACCGGTCAGTTTGCTTTAATGCCAGCGTTTCAGGTGAGAAAACTGTTGAATTACTGTTGATGGTTTTTCTTACTCTTGTACCACATTATAGTTAATGTTGCTTTTTTTGGGTCTTAAAACGTGAGCAGACTCCCTGCCAGCCCCAGTTCTCATAAATGTTTAGACACTGCCAAAGCAAGATGAAGTGCTGTACAAAAGTGCTTTAGAATTGCCTTACATGGCGCAATGTCCGGTCAAAATACTAATAGGACAGAGATACAGCTCTGATACCATGTTCTTTGCATGCTGAAGTCAAGTGGGTTTGGAGAGACCATGTTCAGGGATAAATACTGAGGCAGGCAGTTTCCAGTCTTGTTTTTATACAACAGACTCATCAAATGGCAGGAGTCCACCAGTTACCTTCTTTTGTTTTATTTTCTTTTCCCTCAGAGGTGAATCTGGTGCTGGCAAGACAGAAAATACCAAAAAGGTCATTCAGTACCTGGCTGTTGTTGCTTCATCACATAAGGGCAAAAAGGACACCAGCATCACTGTAAGTGAACTTTTCTGTATTCAACTCTCCTTTGAGCCTGTTAGGACTGTACTGAGCTGATTGCTAGCAGCAAGTCAACGTCTGTGGCTTGCCAAGTAGTCGACATATTAAGAGTACACAATTATGTCACAGCTCTATGTTTATGGAAAAAAAACTTTTGTTTGACACCCTGTAAGGCATCAAATCAGAATGTACTTTCCTAGAAGAGAAATATTCATAGCTTTCTATATGCATAGTACTTATTTATATCCTAACATGAAGGCCTTGAAGTCTGCAAGGGCTTGGGTCCTTATTTTACCCTGGCCACTGGGAAATAAGAACTTTAGGAAAACATTTAATTAAAACATCGTCCATATACATTACAAAAACATATATCAACTTTCAGACTTCTGAAGTGTTGATTGGCTTTGTTAGCACACAATTTTTTATGAACTAGCAAAAGGTTTCAATATAAAAACTATAGTTTCTTTTTACGCTGTTGACACAGAATAAGTTTGAAAGGCACATTTTCTATAAAGTACTTTGTTGCTTCAAAATTTGTAATAATCTTGCCTTAGTGATTAAAGTTCAACATTTTGCTCTGAACCATAAGAGCTTATGCCTACCCAATTCCCTGAAATCGTTGATGTGGCTGAGGCTCTCACCTTCTTTGCTGTTTTCATTGATGCAACTTGAGGTCCTAAGTCATTTCAGTCATTTCCAGCCTTTTTTATGTTACTCAAAAACTTCTGGGGAGAAAAAAAATAAAAAAAGGTAGCAATTAACTTTTATGTAAAAACAAGCTTAATTCAGGAAGACATTCCAGTGCATCCCAAAGGCAAGACTGGGTCCAACATAAGGAATTAATAAGGTAGTAAAAAACAAAGTAAAAATCTTGTGACCACACCTGTGCTGGGACTTGCCTCTGTATGCCTGAGGATAGAGGACTGCAGAGCACACAGCCTGGCCTCTTCCACCATGAGTAACTGTTGTTTACATACAGCGCATTCTGCTTCAGGGCAAGGGAGGGAGTAGATGTCCCTTAGGGCAGTATTTTCTAGAAATCTATGATTCAAGTTGGTGGAAACAGTCCAAGACCACGGGCATAGTTTTCCTTTGTTGAATGTTTATTAAAAAAAAAACTTATTTCATCCTGCCGAGTCCTTCTCAGTGGCTGGGGGAAATGAACTTGTGGTTTCAGGGCCATTCCTAATGGGTATGTAACTGTAGCTGCTGCTGACTCCCCTGGGGAACTACGTGAGTCTCAGGATCAAACTGGCTCTGAGAGAGACCTGAAATAGCCACCAGATGGGGGGCTGAGAGAAAGTCTAAATTGTTCTATAACATGTTGACAAATAGTAATTCAGTGGCTGGGGCTATTGACACTGCAATTTCAGTCATTAAAAAAAATAACGAATAGGAAAATGCCTCCATTGCACCAGAAAAGAACTGGGGATTTACCCTAAAAATATCTGTCCTGGTCTGGTCCTGGTAGACTGAGCTGGGACTGGATCCAAATCCCATCCCTTTGCTTCAGTTTTTTGTTTTTGTTTTTTTCTTCAGTTAAAATACTCTATACATGCTACTTGTATTTGTACTCTTGGTATGTCTGCAATGGATTTTTGTTTGTTTTTCTGGTTTATTTGCATGGAAACTGTGTATTGGTTATTTTAATACAGGAAAAACAATAAAAATGTCTGTGTAATGGAAATGATACTGACACTTGTTTTATACCACATTATTCAATACAGCAAGGTCCATCTTTTTCTTACGTGAGTAACTTAGAATGTTTGATGTGTGTTTAAGGCACTGAGTGTAGATCTGCATGCTATTGTTGCACCTCAAAAATTTAAGAGAGATTTTGTTGAAATATGTTGTATGATATGATGAAAAGCAACAATAGCGCCAAATGCTCTCACAAATCAACCCTAACTGTGTCAGGCTCCATGGTAAAGAATGAGGTCTGACGCAGGCAGGGTCATCTCTCAAATATCACTCTCTCCTATACGTGTGTGTTCAAATTGCCATAGTTTGAATGAAATTTCCCACGATCCTGAAAGAGCCACTCAGCCTGAAATTGAGCAATCTGATTTCTGAATGAAAATACCTAAATGCCTTCCATGCTTCAGGTTGAACTTTCTAGGACTGTTGTGAAATAATTCCTAAACCTCACCGTGTTTGATTGATTTGTTTGCCTGCATGCTTTCCATTTGATATTGCTTTCCATGACATTTTCATGTAACTGTAAAGAATTGTTCACATCTGCAAAAGTTAGCATGCTCCTAGCTTGCCGCTATGATGTATAACAGAGCAACTTCCACTGCAGTGTGTAACTGCAGGTGTGTTATGGCAGTTTCTTGGGGGCCCTCCTATGTTGTGGTGTGACATCCAGTATACCAGTGCTTTGGGAGTACAGGCAGGTTTGCTGGCTTTTATTTGTTTGTTTGTAAGCCAGTCAAATGGATTTTTTTTTTTTTTTTGTATTACCCTTTTTTCCCCTCATTCTGACTTCTGTTTCTCAAATTTTGACTATAACAAAGTTTTGCCCCTTAGTTAATTTATTACTTCATTTGACAAGCTCTCTGTTCAAATAAATAAAAATAAAATAATAATAATAATAAAAAAACCTTAATTGCTGGCCCAGGCAACTGTGTAGTTCAGTGGACTTGCTTTATGCATTAGCTCTTAAAAGAACTATGCTTGGGAGGGTGCTCATTCTCCCATCTTGTGACCTTGCAGATGAGCTTAGCCATTTGTTAACAAACTGTTATTTTCTTTTTTTTTTTACTATATTTTTGAGGTAGTCTCATCATTCCCATGTAAGTTATAAGACATTTGGAAATAGCATTTAGAAGGTTACCAGTTTTGCTGATTGGGAAAGAGCTGTCATTTTCCAAATTATTGCCTCTATAGTCAACCTAAATGTTGATTTTTTTTTCTCATTAGAATGATTTAAATGATATAACATTATCTATCAAGGACTTTTTCTGGATCTTATTTAGCTTGAGTTATTTAAAATGAGGTAATCTTACTGCAGAGTAGTACTCAAATATGATCACAAGAAGCAAATGTGAAAGTGAGTAACTTTATAGTCCAGAGCTGAATGAACAGTTAAAAAAAAAAAACGTCTTTATAAGCAAAGTATTTTTTCAACTTCACTGGTTTGTTTAGAAATAGGAGTATTAAATGCATGCTCGTTTCATTGCATGATTTGTTTCATTAGCAATTACCAAGCACAATTAACAACATAATACAAGTTTTGTGTGTTTGCATGAGAATTCATTATCCTAGTTTGAAATAAATCAGTGCATTTCCATATTTAACCTAAATAGCCTTGCATGGATCATTATTAATAGACTTGGTGAAATCTGCTTTGTAGCTTTGTGCCGCATTACATTAAAATGATTCTCGGCAAGTTATTCTAATTACATTGTCATTTGCTAGCAAAGGATCTCAATAAACTAACTTGAATAAGATATGCTAGAGGTTCCTTTAAGAATATCCCTTTAAAATTGACATTGAACCAAAAATATAAATATATATATTTGACATTGAATGACCCTTTTTTTAAAGAAAGGCCTGTCATGATGTTAAACAGATTAATAGACTTTGATCTGTCAGAGGCAACAGGGCTGGAAATGGGTCATGTATACAGGACAGCAATTGACTGCACAAATACATAAACAGAAAGATTAACAGAGAATGAAAACAAATCCACATGAAGTGGAGTATTCAGCAAAAATTTAGAGACTTAAATTATCTTTCTCCACATTTTCCTCCAGTGTACCTGTGCTGTTTTTAATTAAGTAATTATAAAGTTTAGGGTTAACTGAGTCTGAATGAATTCTAGGGTGAGCTGGAAAAACAGCTTCTACAGGCAAACCCTATTCTTGAAGCTTTTGGAAATGCCAAAACCGTGAAGAATGACAACTCCTCCAGATTTGTAAGTAGGAGAAATCCAGTTTGGTCTATGTTGTGGGGAGCTACAGCATCTTTTAAAACAGAATGGACAAACAGTGGCCCTCGTCATCAATGTTTCTGTTTAAAGAGCTTCTCCAAACTAATCCCTAAGAAACACTGTTTAGAATTCCTCTCTGATATAGGAATTTGGTCTTATACAAGACTAAAAATGAAGCTCAGACTTGACAGTGCCATTGTACTTTCACAGTTTAGTGGTTTATGAGTGGGCCATGCAGAGTCAGCTCCTGCTCCAGGACATATCCTCCTCTAGAAATCTGCAAACAAAACCTGTACTTTGTTTTACTTTGCACCACTGTTGAGCATGCATCTTCTTGGAAGGTGTGACTGTTATTGAACAAGAGCAGTTAATGTTAAATGAAAGACGACAAGAGAAAATGAGAAAGCAGTCATACAGATTGAAGTATACAGACTGGAATAATAGTAACTGGGGACTGTCACTAGTACTATTTGATGCCCCTTTTTGCTGGGAGTGTTGGCAGATGCTTGTTTTCCCTTCAGGCCTTCTGCTCCTACCACTGCTGACTCCCTGCAGAGTCTGGGGATCCTTCAGTAGAGGGAGTTTGGCAGATCTAATGCTATTCCCTAATTGACCTTATGGAAATCAAAGTATAAAATAGACACTGGAATATCATAGAATCATTGAATCATAGAATATCCCGAGTTGGAAGGGACCCATAAGGATCATCAAGTCCAACTCCTCGCACTGCACAGGTCTACCCAAAAGTTTAGACCATGTGACTAAGTGCACAGTCCAATCTCTTCAGGCTTGGTGCAGTGACTACTTCACTGGGGGGCCTGTTCCAGTGTGCAACCACCCTCTCGGTGAAGAACCTCCTCCTGATGTCTAGTCTAAACTTCCCCTGCCTCAACTTTCACAGCCTGTTCCACTAAGGAGAACTTTGTTCCCTCTAAGTATGTGAACGAAACATGGGATCAAATCTCCACAGTGAGAATGTCCGAGAAGGTCACTTCATTTCAGTCTTTTCCATAGGTTTACCTGGCAGGTGGGAATCGAGCATGTTATTCTTAAGAGGATAATATATATATATGTACAACTAAACAGGCTAAATGCTACTGTTGTAAAATCCAACATACCTGAAAGAACAGCCCAATCTAGGTCTTCTTTTCCTTCACAGGGCAAATTCATCCGCATCAACTTTGATGTGACAGGCTACATTGTCGGAGCAAACATAGAGACTTGTATCCTTTTCCATGAGCTGCACTGGAAGCTAACTAGGGTTAGCAGAAGGAAGAAAGATAAACAAACTCCATTGCATGTCTAAGAAAGGCAAATATCACCGAGGCTGGTATAAACAAAGATGGAGGGAAGTGGCTCCGTTTACGCTGATACTAGCTTCTCAGTTTGTTTGACTCTCATGTTTACATTTTCAGGTCTGTTTTCTCAGCTATAGGAAAATATGCTATTCCCCATATAGAAAATAGAGGCAACATACCTGCATAAAGCAATGGGAGGGGACTTAAGAGCAGGTTCCCAGTAACACATCGGGGCAAGAAGATTGGTTTGTGGTTGAGGTTGCATGTGATCTTGAGAGCTATGCAGTCATTTTGTTTCACATCAGTGTGATCCTACATGGGTCTCTGGTTCCCTGTCATCTGGGCTTCCAGCTGTATAAAAAGACTTGAAACTTTCCTGTTTCTCAGCAATGCTGTTACACTTCGAAAAACACCGAATGCTTGGCATTATCACTACAGCATACCCAGGACTTCCTGGAATGTTTCCCAGTTCTCAAGTTCAGGTTTAGCACTCTGGCAAAGGAAAAGTTATGTATGTTGTGCTGGGATAGATGGATTCCAAGAAAAAACATTGAGAATAACCTCCTGATGGAGAATTCCGTATTATACCTGGTAAAACAGCTTTACAGTCTATGTCTGGAGGATTGAAGGACCATCTTAATAAAAGTAATATACCTTTATCTTCCATCCCTCTAAGGACCTGATAATAATAAAGACAAAAGAGAGAAAAAGCCAAAGAACCTTTGGATGCCCTACAGTTCCTCTCCCTTTGTCAAGCTGAGGGATATTTTACCCTGTATCTGCCTCAATCTTTACATATTTTGTTAAATCACCATGGTCATAAATTACTTTTCTGGGAACTCACACTACTGAAGTGAAACAAATATGTTGCTGGTGCTGATGCCCCAGATAGCATCAAGCACTTGATATTTTCAGAGAACTTGTCTTCTCTGGGTACTAAATACCGTTCTGCTCTTTCAAATGATGCACTCAGAGCAGTGTTCTATATGTCAATATCTTTGGTGATTTTATTTTTTCAGGACCATAGTAAAAACATTTCAGAAAAATTAAACTTAGCCTGACTTTGCTTGCCAAGTACTGGTGCCTCTTCCCTTGATTATGTTTATGAGATAGCGTGTTTTAATGAACAAATGGGTATGTAGCTAGATTCCTCAGTGCTACATTGCTCATCTTTGCATAGAGGAGCTGCTTGCTGCAAAAAATGAGGTTAAAGAAAATTGCAGTTATAAGGAAGGACCCTATCTCTTAGGTGTAACAGCAAACGGTTTATCTTTCTGCTCTTATTTTGACAAGTGATCTTCAGAAAAAAAAAGGGTGTTTAATTTTTCCAGTCTTAACTGAAGTTTTATCTATAGCAATATAGCATTTAAAGAATGAATCACTGATTGATGTCAAAATACTTACACTATTGTCAACTTCATTTTAAATATTTTAGATAGTCATAAAAACGGACAATAAATAAAGTTTACTTTTATTGCTTTGATACCTACAACAATGGCCCCAAGAACTTTTTTTCTAGCAGCCCCACCTTATGGTGATTCATATTTGTACTTCATTCTGAAAGTGATGTGAATGATATGATCAATACCATTTTAATATATTTAACTTAAGAATGCATTTATGACAATTGTAGTGCTTACTATCATGATCACCAGCATTTACTATACAGCATGAGGTGGGAGATCGATCTGCTCCTTGTGGTGCAAATTATACCAATATTAGTGCCACAGAATTAGACTCAAAATCACGTTAGACAAGCTCATGGCAAATATTTCAACAGTGCTATTGATGGTCCTGAGGCTGATGACACAATTAAGGAAGGACTGGAATATGTTATTGATTTTTTTTAACATACTTGACAAACAGATTTGCTTGAAAAATCCCGTGCTATTCGTCAGGCTAAAGATGAGCGAACGTTTCATATCTTTTACTATTTGATTGCTGGAGCTTCTGAACAAATGAGAAGTAAGTTACTTGATAACAATTCTTACATCTCATTAAGCAGCCTAAAAAATGGTTACTTAAGTAATCTATCTTAATTTCTTTAATCAAATGTCATTCAGTACTTTTGATAAATAAACAGCCATAGAAATAATTCTCTCAAGCAAACATGTAAAAAAGCTTCAGTTGGTGTATATTTGTTTGAGTCAGGTGGTTTTCAATTTATAAGATATTTCAACTTACAGGAAATGCAAACTCATTGAAAGCCAATCTTGAATGTTATCAAGATGGACAGGGAAGAGCTGTTCATTAATTTTTTACACAAAAGAAATCGGGGCTCCCAATTATTGGCTAGCAGTTTTACAGTCGATTAAGAGAACATCTTTCTCATAGCACATGATTTTAAAAAAGGGGATTCAATATAACATGTTGGAACATCGTGGTTTAAATACAGCACCTTTCCCTCCATTACTGGTTGCCAAATTATGTATAAAACAATGGATAATTTTGTGTTTATGCTCCTTACCTAAGAATCTGTTGCTGGCTACAGTATGGGCTGAAAAATCTTTTGGTTTGGCCCCCTGTGGTTGTTACCCGGTTCCATTCTTATTATTAGCTGGTATGAATCCCCAGGTCTAGAAAACAAACTGAGGTGTAATTCTGACTAGGTTACACACAGAATTAAATGAAAAATTTATCGGAAGAATGGCTCTGATTTTTTGCATGGGGTGAAAAATTCCATGGAGAGACAGACATTCCCTCGTTACTAATTAAAATTTGAAACTTAAGGCAATCAAACTTGCTAAACGATGTATTATTTTGAAAATATTTGTCCACCATAAAATCCTAAGCTGCTCATAAAAGCAGAATCTTCCTTTGGTGAAAACATCAATTTTGTTGTTATTGCTGTTCTCTGGGAGAACCCATGAAAGAACAGCATTAGGCTGACATACTTAACTCACACTTTTCTTTTTTGTCTTTTAGATGATCTGCTGCTGGAAGGCTTCAACAATTATACCTTTCTTTCTAATGGTCATGTGCCTATTCCTGCTCAACAAGATGATGAAATGTTCCAGGAGACCTTGGAAGCCATGAAAATTATGGGCTTTACTGAGGAGGAACAGACAGGTAAGGATTGTTAGCAAGACTACAGTGAAGGTATACATCTGCAAGTGACATGATACACAGATGCAAATGCACAGCAATTAATTTTGTCTAGAGTAACCACCTTGCAAAATATACATGTGAAGTAAGGTTTGTGATCTTGCACGAAACACAAAGTGGAGGATTCTAAATCTACTCATGTTGTTTAACCTCTTTGCCTCTTATTTCCCCTGAGAAAAACTAGTACCAATCAACTGTTAACTCAGCTACTGTTTCTAGGAAGTCCACTGTGAATTAGAGCACCCAGATTTTCATCTTTCTCCCCTTCCCAGGAAGTATTAGATGAATTAAACCATAGATGTCTCATGGAAAGGAAAGCCTTCTCAAGCATGGATCTGTTTCTTCCTCACATTAAGCTTTAGATTGGAACTCAGTTCTGTGTCAGGAGTTTGTAAACCTTTGTTTAAACAGGGTTGTGCTTTGAGAAGTCTTGTGAGTATGAGAAGATATTCACAAGAAGACCTTGCAAGGAGATCTAATTATGATGTCACTTCTTTTAGGTTGTTGTTAGAAAAGACCTCTTAAAAAATATCACAACAGTGCCCTACCTTTTCCCATTGCTGCAGTAGGTACTGTTAGGAGCCAAAGAAACCAATAGTGAAAACTCTTTGCATACTGCCTCCTTCAGACATTTAAACTGGCAGCATTTGCTGTGAACAAAGTAAAAAAAAAATTGAAGTTACCGTCTATATTGGAAAATAAGAGTATACATCATCAAAGAGTAATCTCTGTGATACACAGAACAACTGGTGATGTGCAGGGCAGCTATATGTAGTAATTTAGCAGGGAATTAAAATAATTATCACAATATTTTGCTTTCCACTTGAATGAAGAATCACAAGTCTTTTTCTTATTTTTCTTTTAAGTCTTATAAATTCAGCAGACCTACTTGTAGAAGGAACATGACGTACTAGCCATGCTAATGACTGTTTAATGGCATTTTTTTCAGAACTTCTCAATGAGTTAAATGAAAAAGTTACAAAATATTATGATGTAATTTTGAAATATGTGGATCAGGCTCAAATAGCTCATATTCACTGTTTGGGAGAAAAGTGAGATAAAAGCAGCATGAACAAACAACTGAACTACCTTGACAATGTGGGCTTGCCAAAGACATCAAATAGTGTAGCATTTACCCCTCACATTTACTAGGAGTGTGCCAGATTTTGTCTCATGCTCATGAGCCTGAATGACCAATGGATGCAGTTGCCATGCCCCAAGTGACAGCTGGTGGCAGAAACATCATCACCCCATCACTTGAGCCTTGGACCAGCTGCCACAGCAGGTGCTGATCTTCCTCACCTCTCAGCCCTGCATCAGTGACTAAGGGTACCAAGAAAAAAATGTCTTGCCTTTCAGGACAGCCGTGATAATCCCACTCCTGGTAAATTCAGATGATAGTACTGATGAAGACTGGTTCATTCTCCAGCCAGGGCATGTGCATTGGCATTGACAGCAGCATTCTCCATGATAGCAAAAGGAGTTGCATTACTGACTGAACCCCTTTCATTTCATGCTTTAAAATATAAGCCCATTAGGGCAGTATTATTCTCCTGTGTAAATCTATCAAATGAACAAATTGATGAGATTAATATGGTCTCATCTATAACATAGCAGTAGATTTTACTACCTGAAGTAAGGCAGCATCACATTTATATATGTTTTAGTAAGCAAACATTAATCAATTAGTTTTCTGTACTCTGGCACTAATCCTGCAAAGACTCGTATGCATTTAGTTTTAGTTGCATGAGTGAAAAGCTACATGTTCCTGCATAACTTGAACTTCAGAAGTACCACACATTTTTGAAGCTGTTGGTAATTCATAGATATGTTTGATTTTAAAAACAGAGATACATATTCCCCGGTGACAAAGCGGGAAAGATGTTACAGGCCACTTTAAGTGGAAGATGAATTCCTGAGACCTGGGGGTCTTCCTGGTGAACCAGCACAACTTAATTTGGAGGTGCTGGTGTTCCCAGACTGGCCTGTTTATTCCACTGCATGAATTATCTGAGTGGCTCCTCAATCAACTCTCAAACTCTTGAAGCTTATAGCAATCTTTTAAAGCAAACCTAGATCTTTCCATAGAGGTACAGACTACCACAAGAAATACAATGAGCTTTCATTATTGCAGAGGATAGAGTTTTCAAAATGTGTAATTCCATTCCTCATTTATTTTATCTGCTTATCTTACAGCTATATTGAGAGTTGTTTCATCTGTCCTACAGCTGGGTAATATTGTCTTCAAGAAGGAAAGAAACACTGATCAAGCTTCTATGCCTGACAATACTGGTATGATTTGTCATTTCAAAAATTGAGTAAAAATTTTAAAAAGAAATAAAATAGCAGCTGAGTAAGCACTCTATCAGTATTTTTAATTTAATTGTAATTGCCAAATGCTTCACAGGTCTTAAAAGATATTATGCTTGCAATCCATTCAATTATCACTAACTTTTCTAGTAACCCTGAATCCATAAATTGATTAACAGTGAATTTCTTGCTTGCATCATGAATAATACTTTTGCGTGTACAACAGAGGAGCTTTTATGGAAAATAAATAGCTTTGTATACTTGTTGGACTGCTTGTATTCACACTTACTGACCTACTAAGAAAATTCAATCTGAAATATAGTATCACTCTTTCATTCTAGCTGCGCAAAAAGTGTGTCACCTGATGGGAATTAATGTGACAGATTTCACAAGATCTATTCTAACCCCAAGGATCAAAGTAGGACGAGATGTTGTTCAGAAAGCTCAGACCAAAGAGCAGGTATCTACTTGCCGTCTGCTCAGCAATCCTGAAGATATTTTTCCTTTCTTCTTTTCTTTCTTACATCTAGTCTAAAGGGAAATGTCCGCTTCTTGTCTCCCTATTCATCATTCTTACTTAAATTAGCTGTTAATTGCATTTCTTCTTTCACTTACACTTTGCTCTTCTTTTTCAGGCTGACTTTGCCATAGAGGCTTTGGCCAAGGCAAAATTCGAACGTCTTTTCCGTTGGATTCTAACGCGTGTAAACAAAGCTCTTGATAAAACAAAAAGACAAGGTGCTTCTTTCTTGGGCATTCTTGATATTGCTGGATTTGAGATTTTTGAGGTATGTGTTGTGAGATACAAGTTGGTTCAACTGCTTATCATCACGCTGTGGTTTGGAATGCAAGATGACAAAAACCTAAATTCAGAGTCACAAAAACAATGTTTCTTTCAAGCTGGCTAGTTCCCCTTGGCCAAGACAATCCATATGACTACTTCACCTGGAAAGGCTCAGGGCTGGCAGCATTATCCTGCTGGGTGGCTGTGGGACTCTCTGTTTAGAACCAAGGTGTGGTCTCTGTGGTTTATTAAAGAGGTCCCAGTACTGAGATTGACTATTTGTGAATTTACTGTAAATTTTTGAGACCTTAAATTAGAAAAATACGGATCCTTTGTTTTAATTTCAGTAATCTTTAAAAAGATGGAAGGTAGAAAATTTCATCTGGTCATGTAAGTTCTCTCTTGCAGGTGTCTTTCTAACACTAGGAATTCAATTATTTTGTCTTCCTCACAGATCAATTCCTTTGAGCAGCTGTGCATCAATTACACTAATGAAAAACTTCAGCAGCTTTTCAACCACACTATGTTTATATTGGAGCAAGAGGAATATCAGCGTGAGGGCATTGAATGGAATTTCATTGACTTTGGCCTTGACCTGCAACCTTGCATTGAGCTAATTGAAAGACCGGTAAGATTATATCTCTATAGATAGGACACTATGTAGGTTTCATCGGGGTCTATTATGTATCAGTACAATATGACAGCCTTTTAAGATATTTCAGATTCTTGATGCCTGGGAGGATTAGTTACAAAGTAAAAAGAAAGGGGTGTTCTTTCTTTGTCTCTGGCTGTGATGATACAGATTTGGTGTTGCTTACATTGCAGACCAACCCTCCAGGTGTCCTAGCTCTGCTGGATGAAGAGTGCTGGTTCCCCAAAGCTACTGACACGTCCTTTGTGGAAAAACTCATTCAAGAGCAAGGCAACCATCCCAAATTCCAGAAGCCCAAGCAACTCAAGGATAAAACGGAGTTCTGTATAATGCACTATGCAGGAAAGGTACTGGAGAGACTGAGCTATTTTGAATTATGGAACTTTGATACAGTGATGCTCAAATAGTAAAAAAATAATAAAAAAAAAATAAAAAGAAACAGTCCAGTTCCCCAATTGATAAGGCAGAGCTTTAACAATACAATGTATGCATTAAGAGCTTTAATTACAAAACATGTGGAGTAGGATTTGCAAAACATTTGTGTTTCTGCTAAGATCACATGAAAACAAAAATAACCAGTACTGGGGTTTTTGAAAATCCAATTACTTGGGATTCCTTTCTAGCAAGCAGATTTTTAAAGGCAGGGCAGGTCCCCTGACATGGATATGTCTGCAAAAACAGCCCTTTAGATGCAAGTACATGCAAGAATAAATATTCAGCTCAGCTCTTACCTGTAAGCATGCTTTTCACATTTTATTATTTTGTGCCAGTCATTTTATTATTTTGTGCTCTTGGCCACTCCAGATTTCTGTATCAAAACCAGATTTTTGACCTAGCATTGTTTCCTGCAGGTTACCTACAATGCAACTGCCTGGCTAACAAAGAACATGGATCCACTAAATGACAATGTGACTTCTCTGCTAAACCAGTCTTCAGACAAATTTGTGGCAGACCTTTGGAAAGACGGTATGAATTGCAACTCTAAATCAGTAATATGGTTGAAATGGAGAAACTTCTACCAGAACTATTTTGACAGCTATCCCTTACAAGCAGGAAGCAAGTTTGAAAATAAGAATGGAAGAGATTGAACTAAGAAGCAAGAATGGCCTTTTCTAAAAAAATATTTATGGAAAACATCATTGGATAGATTTAAGCACAACTAAAATAATTTCCTTACTTAATATTATTCAGCAACATACTAAAAACATTCATTATGCTGTTATCATGTTGCTGAATATATCATGCCAGTCAGTTGATTTAATATAGGTTATTGCTGTTTATTATTAATGCTTGTGAGCAGTCCTTACCTTACACACTCCTCTCCCCAAAGTCCCACAGCAGTTCTCTCCAGCAATGTATAACCTCAGATTCCACAAGAAGAATGTCTGTATACCTACGAAACATTTATTTTTTAAATTTTCTGTGGATCTGTAAGACATATACTACACTATACATATATAATATCTGCAAATAAGTGTGCATACAAACTCCAGAAAGGTGGTTTTGAACTATCAAGCTAGGCTCACGGATGTTTTTTTCTGGTAGGTAGGACACAAACCTACCAATGGGGATATTTTGCAGGACTGTCCTTTGTAGAGCAAACATGAAACAAAACACAAGATCTGTGTATTCCATTTTCCCATTCTGTCACTAGTTTACAAAGCTCCTCGTTTCAAGTATGACAGAAGTGGACTATTTACCTAGAACGATCTTCTAGTGCTTTTGTTAGCATGCTTCTATTGCATCAAAAATATTTTGGTCCTATTTTGGAAGTTGCACTTCAGCAATGGCAGTGACAGCTGTAATGCATAGTGAGGACAGTTTATATAAGCAATCCCATTCACACTTTCTTTTATATTGCAGTGGACCGTATAGTTGGGCTGGACCAGATGGCCAAGATGACTGAAAGTTCACTGCCTAGTGCTTCAAAGACCAAGAAAGGCATGTTCCGTACTGTGGGCCAACTCTATAAGGAGCAGCTGACCAAACTGATGACCACCTTAAGGAATACCAATCCCAATTTTGTCCGCTGTATCATTCCAAATCATGAAAAAAGGGTAAATTTCAAATGCTCAATTTTCAGAACCCTGGGAGATTATGCATGCTGTGTCATTATGATCACTGTGTCAGCATGTTACAGAAATGAATGGTATCTTCAAACCTAGACGTTTGAAGTAACATCTGTGTAAATTTCTACTGTGCTAATAATACTTCCTGTTCCCTTTTCAGGCTGGCAAACTTGATGCCCATTTAGTACTGGAGCAGTTGCGCTGTAATGGTGTCTTGGAAGGTATTCGTATCTGCCGGCAGGGATTCCCCAACAGGATTGTCTTCCAGGAGTTCCGTCAGCGGTAGGAATCTCTTGCTCAGTCCTAACTCAGTGTTTAAAAGTGCTGTAATACACGTTTGTCTGTACAAAATAATCTGATGTTTTTCCACCTCCTTAACATCTGTGTCTTTTGGCAGATACGAAATTCTTGCTGCAAATGCTATTCCTAAAGGATTCATGGACGGGAAGCAAGCTTGCATACTGATGGTAAGGAAAGCATCTTTGATCCTATTGATAATCAGGTCTATACCTCTTATATAAAAGCTGCTGCAAATTAACAGAAATAAGGAGTAATTTTTAATGCTCAGCACCAGAATTAACAAATATCCCTGTTTTCCTCCAGATCAAAGCCCTGGAACTTGATCCCAACTTGTACAGAATTGGGCAGAGTAAGATCTTCTTCAGAACTGGTGTTCTGGCTCACCTAGAAGAAGAGAGAGACTTGAAGATCACAGATGTCATTATTGCCTTCCAGGCTCAGTGCCGAGGCTACCTCGCAAGAAAGTAAGAATACGTACTAACAAAAAGAATATCTTTGGCAGTGGGGTATCTACAGTAGCCTTTTGTTCTCTGTATAAAAAAAACTGAAGATACTAAGATATTTTATTATTATGTATTAGCTGTATTGCATTAGAATTCAACTTACGTCCAATGCTGACCTAAAAGGACTTACTTCCTGCCCAGAAGAGGCTTACTAGTATAATTACAGGGGAGCAATTATATTGTGAGGCTTCTTAAATCTTCTGTACAGTAAACTCTCTGAAGCAATGACCCATTTTTTAAACATGTTTGTACTAACAAGACAAGGTACATCCTCACCCATGCTTGGAGTCACACACACTATTACAGTTCAAACAGCAGCACCACTGGCATTTCTAAAACATAAAATAATTTCTTACACAGTGTGGGAATTAAACATTGGAGTCATCTGGCATGACCTCAGTTAATGTACATCACTGAACTATTAACAGCAATGCCCTTTTCCCTGCATACTAGCAAGGGTTTCAAATTGATGAGCAAACAAACTTAAACATAATAGGTTTCAATAATGATAATCAATGTCTGTTCTGAGTGCCCACATACTCTGAATATATCCAGAATTATACCATTAATTTCTGTTTCATTCCTATCTACTGAGTGCAAACAGCCAAAAAAAGATGACTAAATAAAACACTGCAAGTCTAAACAGAGGTATTACCTTTTCTCAAGAAAGCACAGGCACTGTTTAAGCGACAAAAGAATTATTGCAGAATCCTCAAATCAGCAGACCCTCATGCTAGAGTTTCTTTACTCAATGTTTGTATCTCACAGACACTTTGCCTTCTCTGACTGAGCCAATTTGCTTTGTGTTTTTAATCAGAGCCTTTGCCAAGAGACAGCAACAGCTGACTGCAATGAAGGTTATCCAAAGAAACTGTGCTGCTTATCTGAAGTTGAGGAACTGGCAATGGTGGAGACTGTTCACAAAAGTAAGTGATTACTATCTGTGAATCTCTCCTTCAGCTTTCCAAAAGAAAGAGACTGCACAAGACACCAACTCGTTTCATGTCATGCACCCTTCCTGTTCCAGTTCATCACAGCTGACTGCAAGTTTCATTACCTTTGCAAAACTTTGGATTAAGAGATACATTGGATATTTATATAATGCCATTAACATTAAAGTTAGTTTTAGCTTCAAATCAAAACAAACTAAGTAAGCAGAGATTCATACAAGATTTTGCATGGTTTGTTTTTTTTTTTTTAATTGCCAAAAAGGAAATATTTTCACATAGGTGGATAATGAGAAGAGAACATAAAACAGAATCTCATGAACATGCAGTTATGCATATAGGGACAGAATAGCTTAGGAACTCTCTAATTGTGATATTAAACACCTTCTTGCTAGGCAGTCAAGCAAATTAAGTCTATTTTCCTAGTGAAGAGGCTTTTTCGTGTCATTTTGTTTTTTCAAAAATGGCCTTCAGTTTGGATTCAGGAAATTATTCCTACCTGCATTGATAGCAACAGTCACTAACATGCACATGCGTGTGCATGTGTGCCTTTCTGTGCAGCAGTTATAGTCCCTGGGCATTTTCAACACATGAAACCATGCTTGAAATCCTTCAAGAAGTGACACTATTCGAGGTAGAGGTGCTCACAAGGCTCCAAGAATTAACACAAAGCAGGTTAATAACACTGCAGGGGCTTGCTGCTTTAAAGATGTTTACACTGAGTTTGGTTAGACAGTATTTGCCCACTACTTGAGGAACAACAGATAGTGCTGCCTTCAGTACTCGTCAGCCTGGCACCATTAAGTGCTGCATTGGTGCCTGGCACCATTAAGTGCTGCATAAGCACTGGTAGGAAACATTCTTTAAAAAACCTTTTTATTTCCAGGTGAAACCGTTGCTACAAGTCACCCGCCAAGAGGAAGAAATGCAGGCCAAGGACGAAGAACTGCAAAGAACTAAGGAAAGACAACAGAAAGCAGAGGCTGAATTGAAGGAGCTAGAACAGAAACACACCCAGGTGATTTACAGCTCTGAATCTCTCTGAAATGCTAGCCACTCTCACCCTTTCTAGAAGCTGTTATAGTAAAGGTCTCTTCTACCTTCGGAGTCACAATTGTATTCATAGCAATCAATGGTTCAGAACAAAAGCTCAGTGCAGACAAACTCCCAGTTCCTTTAGTGGAGGCCTAGTGCCCGCACAAAAAGCGCATGGTGCAGCTGCCTACCTGTATACTAGGACTATCTAGTAAAAAGACACTGGGGGGCAATTTGCAATCTAAAATTTACCTGCCTATCCATTTTATCTGTGTAGCTTTGTGAAGAGAAGAACCTCCTTCAGGAACAGCTTCAGGCAGAAACTGAACTGTATGCTGAAGCTGAAGAGATGAGAGTCCGTTTAGCTGCTAAGAAACAAGAGCTAGAAGAGATTCTGCATGAGATGGAGGCCAGAATTGAGGAAGAAGAGGAGCGCAGCCAACAGTTGCAAGCAGAAAAGAAAAAGATGCAGCAACAAATGCTGGTAAGAAGGTGTAAGCAACAACTAGAGACAATAACGTGTATCTCACAGAGAAAAACAGGACATAGGACCTGAAGTTTGCTGATGAAAGAGCTTGCTATGCAGCCCTCAATAGTATGTGCTTACTCTACTGAAGTAAGAACAATCAATATTTGTTCTTTCCACCAGAATTCTTTATACATCTTCTTTCCATACCGCAATTTTAAATTTTCTCTAAAGAATTAACAAATCTTTTCTTCCAAATCACCAAGCATTACCAATTATCTATTTCTTAGTAAAACCAAAGTCTAGAACATACCCCACATAGACTGACAAACATTAGGCATTTTCTGTTATCTAAGTGGTATTTTATTTCCAGAGTTCATTATTTCTTTTTCCCTACAAAGGACCTGGAAGAACAGCTTGAAGAAGAAGAAGCTGCAAGACAGAAACTGCAGCTTGAAAAAGTAACAGCAGATGGCAAGATAAAGAAAATGGAAGATGATATTCTCATAATGGAAGATCAGAATAACAAGCTAACAAAGGTAAGTGTTGTGGGTCCATTTTCTTACTTTGTGCAAGATGAGAGAAAATCTCTTCAGCTAGAAGAACAAAAGGAATGCTTTACAAAAACTACAGAGTTTCATGGATGTAAATATTTACCAGATGATCAGTCCAGCCTGTAGTCAACAAATTTCTGATGATTTTCCAGTGCTAACTTAAATAATTCAAAATTATGTAAAAATACCAGTTTTGAGGTCCATTGTGGTGACAGTATCTTCAAGCAAAATCACCACAGCAGCCAAGCACAATCAATGGAACACATTTTCTTAGCCTCAAGAGCAGTAAATAAGTCTCTTGGTTTTCAACCAATTTCAACCAAACTTCATGATCAGAATGAGAAGTAGACATGTATTCCAGTACTTCTGGAGAGGGGATACTCCTCTCAACTAGGCCCTATACTTACCAGCCACTAGAGTGAGTATAAGATTCTAATAACAGCAGATTAGAGAGGATGGAAACTTTAGGTACCACTTTTCAGCCCCTCTATAATCAACAAATAGGAACATATCACTACAATCTCGGGAAAAACAGCATTGAAAGACAGTATCTCAGACGTTTTTTATTTGGTGTAGACATGCTTCATAATCAACAATGGGAGACACTTCTGTTAACAAAATTATTTTATTCTTCTTAAGGAAAGAAAACTTCTTGAGGAAAGAATAAGCGATCTAACAACGAATCTTGCAGAAGAGGAAGAAAAAGCCAAAAATCTTACAAAGCTGAAAAACAAACATGAATCTATGATTTCAGAACTGGAAGGTAATATGAAAGAAAGTGTCTTATGTCAGATTTTTTCCATAGCTCATATCAAACAAACAATCTGTAGCAAACTAAAAATTGTGCATGATGTTTGCCAACTTTCGTATGATGAAGCCATTTTGGGAATGAAAATCATCAAAACCCCAGGGAGCATGAACCATAGATACTTATTTTATTTTTTTTTATAAACAGAAGAGTAGAGGACAGGAAGTTAAGAAAAAAATAGCACTTCTGGAGAAAGATTTTTTTTTTGAATGACTGAAAATAAATGACAGCAAGGTATCACATGGTGCTTCAGAAACACTTTGACTTGTAGTTAAATGTATGGCCTCACTGATGGCTAAAATAGTTTTGTGTCTGAATTTAAGATTAGATTAAGGATTTCTTGTACTAACCAGTCCCATGAACAAGATCCTTACTTTTTCAGTGCGACTGAAGAAAGAGGAGAAGAGCAGACAAGAACTGGAGAAAACAAAGAGGAAGTTGGAAGGGGAGTCAAGTGATCTACATGAGCAAATTGCAGAGCTCCAGGCACAAATTGCTGAGCTGAAGGCACAACTAGCCAAGAAAGAAGAAGAGCTGCAGGCTGCTCTAGCCAGGTATTCACTCTTGAATCTGTACACAGGTTGAAAATGTCAGGCTGTAACACATCCCTTCCCTCCCTAGACACCCAGATGCTGCAGCTCTGAATCTCATCTCAGTACATTCTGTCTGCATGCTTTCCCAACTTTCTAATTTATTTTCAACTAAAAAAAAAAAAAAAATGACAGTTTGCTCATAAACAACCTAACCTTATGTCCAGATAGCAATGAAAACTCCTTTTCCCAAAGACCTTAGCAGTGCTGCCAAGTAAAGAATGAAAAGTAACAACACAGTTTATAGGCAAAAGGAAAAATTTAAGTCTAACTTCGATCCATTCTAGTCTGTGGATTTTCTGTATAAATTTAAGAGGGAGAACACTCAACCAAAACTGAATCAGTTGATTCAGCATCTCCAGTTACCATGTCCTGATAAAACACAGCTGTCAGACCCCCTTTGCATCAGTTCCTGCTCTTTCTCTGGTACCTTCTTGCACAGTTTTCAGGTAGGTTCATATAAATATAAAGCAGGACTTTCAAAACTCACTGGCATGACTTACTGCTCACAATTACATTGTTAAATACCACTCTAGAACTCAAGAACACCAGAACACCAAATACACGGTATAAATACATGGTATCACATGCTATCTTAAATACAAGTAGATAAAACTTTATGTAGACAAACCATGCTTCCTCCTGAAGTGATAATGGTAAAACTAAATATTTCCAGTTTGTTAAAATTGCACCCTGGAGATACACCTTTAATCTCTGTATACCAACTTCCTGAAAGTGAAATGACATTTTTAATACAGAAAGTGAAATATGTTCTTTTCAGGCTTGAGGATGAAACTAGTCAGAAGAACAATGCCCTCAAGAAGATCCGTGAATTGGAATCTCACATCTCTGATCTCCAGGAAGACTTGGAGTCTGAGAAAGCTGCAAGAAACAAAGCAGAAAAACAGAAGAGAGACCTAGGTGAAGAGCTGGAGGCTCTTAAGACAGAGCTTGAAGATACTTTGGATACCACAGCCACCCAGCAAGAACTCAGGTAGGGAGACTTCACACGTGGGCCAAATAAAAGCTGTCACCAAGCTCAGTACAACACTGTCTGGTGTTTCATATGGCCCTGTGATGGGTTAGCCCAGATGACATAATTGTAAATGGCACATTTGGAAGACAGCAGTCAGTGGAAAGATGAGTCTCTCACAGTGATGGTCTCCAAGATCTAGACAATCTAATTCAGTTTATCTAGATTATTTTTTTCTGGAGCCAGGTACCTCATTTTCTGTCTTAGGCACCTCAATAATTCAGTCTTGTACTTAATTACGTAAAAATCTAAACCTTTTATTTTTCCCCTGATGTTTCATGCTTCAGGGACCACAGTTCTTTGGGCCATAATTCTTTTAACTGATCTCAATGCAACTTCCTCTGATCCTGTCTGTTATATCCTGTGATAGCCACCTCATGGCATTTCTGTAAATTCATTTTTGCATTATCTCTCAACATGAATTATAACGAGACTGACTTTCAGTTTGCTTTCACTCTGCCTTGCCATGACTTAGTACTGCAACTCCCATGGCTTTCATTGTGTTGGAGCCTTCCAACTCCTGAAGATCCAAAAAACATACACGAGAATTGAATGTGAGTTTTCGTAGCTGCAGTACCTTCTATAACTGTGCAGGACATTCAGTCATTTTCCCAGTGACTAAAACACTCTTTGCTGCTGCTGCTCCATTTACTTGTGTTACCTTGCAGAGCAAAGCGTGAACAAGAGGTCACAGTGCTGAAGAGAGCTCTGGAGGAGGAGACTCGAACTCATGAAGCCCAAGTCCAGGAGATGAGGCAAAAACACACTCAAGCTGTAGAAGAGCTAACAGAGCAGCTGGAACAATTTAAAAGGGTAAGCAGAACTTCATCTTACTGAAAACTATCCACTAAATATGACTTCATTTTATAGAAATTCTTTCTTCACTTCACACTTTTAGGCTAAAGCAAACTTGGATAAGACCAAACAGACACTGGAGAAAGAAAATTCTGAGCTGGCTAATGAAGTCAGGAGCCTGAATCAGGCCAAACAAGATGTGGAGCACAAAAAGAAGAAGCTGGAAGTACAACTGCAAGAGTTACAGTCCAAGTACACTGATGGAGAGCGTGTTCGGACAGAACTCAATGAAAGAGTTCATAAACTACAGGTAAGGGGGAGTCTGACCTTTCACTGTGACACCTTGGACTTGAGTAGACCAGTTAAGCCGAGTTCTTTTAGAGTACATCTGGAGGAATCCTGGCCCTGTTGACTTCAGCTGAAATGCTCCTTGTCATCTGTAGGGCTCCTACCTCAGTTATCATGCTGTTAAACAATTAGAAGGCTGTTTCATGGAAGTGACAGCTCTTAGTCTCGTGGTCTACCTGTACACGTCTGTAATGCCACCACTGTTTCAGTGACAGCACTGCATGTTTTTAAAAGGTTCTTTCTATTTGTTTGTTGTAGGGTGGTGGGGAACACCCATAGGAATGTGGCTTCTGGAAATGGATTAAACAACTATTAACCTCATAAGATGTACTCAGAAACATGACAGCAAAAGGAGAATGCTTACTTATTTACGATTTAGTTCCTAATAAGGAATTAACTAAAGATAATTTAAGATCACTCTTTGGTAGATTTGCACTGCCTAGCGATACTGATAAAGCATGTTGTTACAGCTTTTTTCAGAGCAGCAGTAAGCTTTTCTTGTTTATTTTAAGTTAACGGATAATGAAGAAAATATAATCAAAATGCATTAGCTTCTCTCAAACTTGAGAAGAGAAAGGAAAATACAGGAAAATCCCCATTCATCTTTGCAAGTCACTGGAAAGTGAATGAAAAATGGGAGCTGTATTTTCAGCATCTGTGTCATTCACTTAAACAATGACATTTCCCACAACTGAATTCCTGAAAATACTGCCTGTTGTTGTGGTATATATAATATATTAGTATTGCTTTCTGATTAGGAACAGGCTATGATAGTTGATAGTAATATGATACTGAATATGATAGTAATATGATAGGATTTAGTTCTATGGGACTTAAATCCCATATACTGTCCAGAAAAATTGTGGCAAAGTTTATGGCTCTCCTATGAATTCCAGTTGAGTTAGAAACACCTTCAGTGCTTGAGGTGACCCAAGAAGCATCGAAGCAGATTCAGAACCCATTCAAACGTTAAGACTTCAATCTAGAGCAAACTAAAGGTAAAGGAATATGTTGAAGTTGTGCAAAATAACTGAGCGTTGTCACTTTGGTCTCTCATAGATTGAGGTTGAAAATGTTACTGGTTTGCTCAATGAAGCAGAAAGCAAGACAATCAAATTGACCAAAGATGTTGCAACCTTAGGATCACAGCTACAAGACACACAGGTAAACCTATATCCAGTAACAGCTCATCATTATAAATACACTATAAATTACCTAAACTAATGACCAACTTGTTGGTTGATGTGGTAACTATAGGAGCTGCTTCAGGAAGAAACACGGCAGAAGCTAAATGTGTCTACCAAGCTTCGTCAGTTGGAAGATGAAAAGAACAGCTTGCAGGAGCAGTTGGATGAAGAAGTAGAAGCAAAACAAAATCTGGAGAGACATATTTCAACACTTACGATACAGGTATCAGTGCTATAGCTAAATCACTAGCTCCATCACTGAGTTTTGTAATTCCACAGGTTTCAGGTTTGTAGAACTACCCTGATAAAGCATATGGACCTTCAGTGAAATAGTGCCAATAGCACAGATGGCATCAGTGAGGCGATCAATGGAGCCAGCACTCTTTCTCTAGGTATATATGCAACACAGGTCCCAGAAGAGTCTTGCACACTAGGCCTGTATGTGCATACTAGGCCTGTAGTCTGCCTCATTTTATAAAAGATGGGTAACGGGTAACTGTAACTAGCCTCACGTGGGTCAAATTACAGATTTCTTGATCTTGGTTGTCTCTTAGTCACCTTCTCTGCCAAGCTTTTTTGTCACTTGCTATAAAGATTTGTTCTCTAAATTCAAATTTCAGCTCTCCGACTCTAAGAAGAAGCTACAGGAATTTTCTGCCACAGTAGAAACTATGGAAGAAGGTAAAAAGAAACTTCAGCGAGAAATTGAAAGTCTCACTCAACAGTTTGAGGAAAAGGCTGCTTCTTATGACAAACTGGAAAAAACCAAGAACAGACTCCAGCAGGAGCTGGATGACCTGGTGGTGGACTTAGATAACCAACGTCAGCTGGTCTCCAACCTTGAGAAGAAGCAGAAGAAGTTTGATCAGGTGTGGATTTAAAATTCTCCCTTGCTATGTTATCACCTAACTTTTCTGGGACTCAGAGGGAATCCACTGGCATAGAGAAAGATCAAAAATCTTATGATCTTTCAAAATCTTTTTTCATCAAAAAATAAAGTAGGATTGAATTAACATATGATACAGTGGTTAATTAGTATTTATATACAGTAATCAAAATGCAGGTTTCTCTCTGTCATTGACAACTGATAAGACAGTTGCAATAGAAAATACATTCTACTAATGAATTCCTTTTTATAGATGCTGGCTGAAGAGAAAAACATCTCTTCAAAATATGCAGATGAAAGGGACAGAGCAGAAGCTGAGGCAAGAGAGAAGGAAACAAAGGCTCTGTCATTGGCGCGGGCACTTGAAGAGGCTTTGGAAGCCAAAGAAGAACTGGAGAGAACAAACAAAATGTTGAAAGCTGAAATGGAAGATCTTGTTAGCTCCAAAGATGATGTTGGCAAGAATGTAAGTTTTGGGCTCAGAATGATATCCACGGTAACTTAGAACAGCAGCTAACAAACAGATGGTTGTTTTCAATGTGAAGAGTTATCTGTAGCACACAAATCCTTTCAATTCAGAATTCAAAGTTTATTCTATTTGTACCCAAACCTTCAAGAGACTTGGCAAAGTAACTGTAAGCTACTTTTATTCTTAATATGGCTTCAAGTTTGAAGATTCTTATTCTCTAACACTGGGAAAAGGGATTCTAAATCATTTATTTATTAAGCAATTTTAAAGTTGTAAACTCTGCAATCTCATTTTATAATTGTATTTGAGTTTGCCACCAGCCTAGCATGTACTTGTACAGCTGCAGCAAAGTTTCACTGATACATTGCCAATCATTTATTTTATTACAGTGAGATGACAATATCACTTTTAATACTGAATTATTAAAACTGGAATTATTTTTATTTCTTATAACAAATCTGTTAATTTCTCATTGCTTGAAAGGTCCACGAATTGGAGAAGTCTAAACGGACCCTTGAACAGCAAGTAGAAGAGATGAAGACACAATTAGAAGAGCTAGAGGATGAGCTACAGGCTGCTGAAGATGCCAAACTCAGGTTGGAAGTTAACATGCAAGCCATGAAAAGCCAGTTTGAAAGAGATCTACAGGCCAGAGATGAACAGAATGAGGAGAAGAGAAGACAACTCCTTAAACAGGTATCATTCTTTGTTACTGCATTTGTAAATATCTCAATGAAACAGTTCAAAGTCCCCAGCCTTGTGCCATTACTAAAGCACTTTACTGTAATAATAAGGAAACATTATATTTCCTCGTGCTTGGCAAATAAAAAAATACATGTTGGCTATTGCACTAAAAAAGTACAAAATTGCATAACTATTACATTTTTCCTGTTTCAGTAGCAGGTGCACAATTTTCAACAGAAAACAGATGTATCAATTCAACATTACAATCAATATAGCATAAAACATAGGAAATATTTCTAGCACAGTAAGGAGAATTTTCCCTGTGTTCTCAGTGCAAGTGAAAAAAGACACCAACTAATATATCTATTTGCCTTCTCAAGGTACACTGAGTGGATACAAAAGTACTGGAAACAAACACAGACACGACAGAGCCTATTATGCAGATATATACTAGTAGATATATAGACTGTAGATATATACTAGTGTGCATAGTAGTGTTGTGACAGCAAGGACAAATACAGTAGTTGTCAGATTTCCTCAAGTACAGAAACTATAGTGCTGACTCCTTTGAAGAGCCTTCAATTTTTGAACAAAATGTAAATATTTTATTGGATAGTGATACCACAATTAACAGTGATATAGAGGACTGTATAGATTGCCCAAAATTATGCAGAGTGTTTAAAAGTTCTCTAGGACTTTTCTAATCTTGTCTTCTTTTATGATCAGCTCCACGAATATGAAACGGAACTGGAAGATGAGCGGAAGCAACGTGCCCTGGCAGCTGCAGCCAAAAAGAAGTTGGAGATTGATGTCAAAGATCTAGAAAGCCAAGCTGATTCTGCCAACAAAGCTCGGGAAGAAGCCATCAAACAACTTCGCAAACTACAAGTATGTACAACCCATAAATACAGTCTTTTTTTCTGCTGCTGTGTTTTGTACTAACACAATGTGAAAGTTTGGTGACATCTGTGAACATGATACTTGTTACAGGTGATAGGTTAGAGACGGATTTTTAACTAACCTACCAGGTACTGTAATGTTCAATACGAATGACAAAAGAAAACTTTACAAGGCAAACAATGAAAACCTTAAATGTAATCATTGCAGAGAGCTTCCAACATTCTCTGGCCAACACCCATCTTCTATTAACTTACTAATTTGAAGAAAAACATAGATTCCAATGTAGACAAAGGGCCACAGGATAAAGCCTACTCTAAGACTTCAATCCTGGTTCTAAGAGTCAGTCAAAAGCACAAAAAAATCTTCAAAAATCATGCCATTTCTGAATTAGTGTCTTCATATTTATACTGTACGTCTCCATATCTACTGTTCTGTAATATGCTGACAACTAAACAATGAAAGTGGACGTATTTGCAAAGATTAAGATCACACACGTACTCAAATATTCAGGGGAAATGAGGACAACAGGCATTACAAAAGTCACCATGTGCAAGCAGAAGCACCACTCTTCTTGGAATGATATTTCAGACCCTTCCAACATGTGCTAGCTGAATATTTTATCCAGAAAATATTTAATTTAATCAGGCATTATGAGTACGTAAATGTGTGTCTTCTACGCTGTGCAAATTTCTTTCTACTGAAATTGTAGTAAAGCCAGACAAAAATAAATCTGTTGTTCTTTTCAAAAAGGCTCAGATGAAGGACTACCAACGAGAGCTGGATGATGCACGGGCTGCCAGGGAAGAAATATTTGCTACGGCCAGAGAAAATGAGAAGAAAGCAAAGAGCCTGGAAGCAGAACTCATCCAGCTTCAAGAGGTAAAGTAGAAAACTTCTAAAGTAATATAAAGCAAAGTACACAGGATCTTCAGTAGCAAAATAGAACTGCAGTGAAACAATATAAGGGCTATAATAGCTAGAGATGGAAAGCTATAAGCAGAACTTGTTATAAGTTACATGTGTTTCATGCACTCCAATAAAGCTGTAAAATATACATCCGAGTATAACCAGATTAAACTGAAAAAGAAAAACCTACCTTGGAAGAAAGCACAGTTCATCAGATCTAAAGGAAAATTAACTGTATGATCCAACACAAATTGTTTTCAATATCTATAAATTCCTGAATGAATTAATTATTCCTGTATATATTACATGGAAATCTTTTAGTCCAAAATGAATAGAAATCAGGCTGACAGTCTGGGGAAAGCGTATTTTGTCATACTTCCCTAGGATTTATGATATAAAAAATTATTCCATTAACTGGACAATCCAGCATACACTAGTTTCAGAAAGTTCATGGTTGTCTAACTGAACACTTGCTCATTTCTTTATTATGCTTCCTTTTCCTTTACTCCTAGGACCTGGCTGCTGCAGAGAGAGCTCGCAAACAAGCAGATTTGGAGAAAGAAGAGATGGCAGAGGAACTTGCAAGTGCTTCTTCTGGAAGGTAGGAATAGACTGGATGACTCACAAAGCTATAAACATGCTGCTGAACATTGACTGGCTGCCAGGTTGGACTGTCCCAACAGCCATCCAGGCTTGACAACACAACATGCACATGTCTGACCAGTTTCACGATCCGTTTTTCTTTTCTTTGTAAATTTTGGCAGTTCCTAATAGTTTCAGACATGTTCAACTCATCAGAGCCATAACAACATACTTCTTAAATTTATATTTACAGGACAAGCCTTCAGGATGAGAAACGGCGCCTAGAGGCAAGAATTGCCCAACTGGAGGAAGAGCTAGAAGAGGAGCACAGCAACATAGAGGCAATGGGTGATCGCATGAGGAAAGCAGTACAGCAGGTAGAGTTCATTTCAGCATGTGTCCTTGTTTGCATCCCAGCAAAAGCTATTTGTGGTTCTGAATAAGTATTTGGAGAACTGCCACCATGAATCACCACCTGTCATTTCCCTGAAAGTACACATTTTTGACAGCATCCATTTTCACCCTTTCAGGCAGAGCAGCTGAACAACGAGCTGGCAACAGAACGTTCAACTGCACAGAAGAATGAAAATGCCAGGCAGCAACTGGAGAGGCAGAACAAAGAGCTAAAGAGTAAACTGCAAGAGATGGAGGGAGCTGTGAAGTCCAAATTCAAAAGCACAATTGCTGCTTTGGAGGCCAAAATTGCTTCTCTTGAAGAGCAGTTGGAACAGGAAGCCAGGTATGTGGAATTCCAGATGGTACAGCTATCCATTTATTGTTCCAGTTAATCAGTCAAATTAAACAAAAGCATATAGGATTTACATCACTGGGCTCTAAGTGCCATTAATACTTGGTAAAGTCTCTCAGCCACTTAACATTTCTTAGAGACACAGCCATTAATTGGAGTTATTCCAGATTCTGAGTAAGAACCATTTTATTTCTGAAAAGTTCTACTGGTATCAAAGGCAAGGATCTGTTCCCCTGCCTTGCCATATGCCCCTGCCAGATTCTCTGTTATATACTGTGCCATTTGTAGACTATTTCTTGAGGAAATCAACTCATGTTTGAGCAGATCTCCATATGCCTAGAGCACCTTAGCATGTAGCAAAGACGCATACTTGATTTGAACAGAACACAACCTTTAAGTTTTTTGCTTAAAATTCATCTAGGAAATTCAGTAAGGCCTTTAACAGACTGTTCCTTGGTGCCACATTCCCAAGGCAGGTGAGAACTACAGAACTTCTACTCATCAAATGTTGCATTGTCATTTGCAGAGAGAAGCAGGCTGCAGCCAAGACGTTGCGCCAGAAGGACAAGAAGCTGAAGGATGCATTGCTGCAGGTGGAGGACGAGAGAAAGCAAGCAGAGCAGTACAAAGATCAGGTATCAGAATGTGTGATAAGGGTCTTAGCCTAGGGCACAGGGATTTTCAGGTTTTAGCCTAAGAAAAGAATATTCCATGTTCCACCTTGAAGAAGGTTCTGTGCTGGGGGAGCTATACAGCACTTCGCTAAAAGACTTGACAATCTGATTCTTCTTTCATGCTGAGACAAGTGTCAAAGCACTAGTCCTTGCCCATCAACTAGCTGCAACGGTCTGTCTACACACAGTGATATATAGGACTCTGTACAACATCCCTTCTGGCACACAAATGGAGGCCATGATTGAATTTTGTCCCACACTAAAAAGTTTAACATCACATAAAACACACCAACATGAAAACCAGAAATGCAAAGGTAGGACTGTGCAGTAAAAGAAACAAGTAGTTTCCAAATACAGTGTCTATCAGCAAAATGAACTCCCACACAGTAAAGTTATTTTTATATTTTTAGATTTTAAGCTTTCACCTTTGATTCAGGTCAGGTCATGTTTCTGTAAAACTGAATTCAGGTCATTATTTCTGTAAAATATGAAATTAAAATGAGAAATCTAAAGCTATCAGATCTCTTTTGACTTAAAGAATTATTCTAAATTTTTCACATAGGCCGAGAAGGGCAACCTACGACTCAAGCAACTGAAAAGGCAGCTGGAGGAGGCTGAGGAAGAGTCTCAGCGTATCAACGCAAACCGCAGGAAGCTGCAGAGAGAGCTGGATGAAGCTACTGAGAGTAACGAAGCCCTGGGCCGGGAGGTTGCAGCACTGAAGAGCAAGCTAAGGTAGAGTGCCTTTGTTTGGAATAGCTGTTCCCACTCTGTGACAACCTTGAAATTTAGAACTAAATTAAAGAAGTAGAAAAAAATATCTACTTGAGTAACAAACATACACTGATTATACTGCAAAATTACTCCTTGTATTAGCTTGGCAGATGCAACAAAAGGCCAAAGTCAGAAGATGAAATGCATTTCATAGACTGCAGCAGTCTCAGGATTTCAGCTGTGAGATTAACAACTGTGATAACATGGCACACACCTCTTTTTCTAATTGAAACTCCTGTTGGCTTAAACAGGAATAGAATTAGGCTTGGTTGCTTTTGAAAACACACTTATTGCTGTATATATTTATTCCTACAGTTACAAATACAGTTAGAAATGCTCGTGCTTTTCACACTCTGATACCTGCACAACTCACCCACAATGACTGTAATCAGTCTTACACAACTCCACGGGCAGCAAAAGGCAAAGCACATTATGTGACTCTTATCCAGAAGTCTCTTTGGACTTCACCTTTCCTTATTCAGTGTCATCAGACCAAGGAAAGATCAAAATGTCCCTCTGTATTTTCTTATTAAAACTATCTGGGAAAAAGATATAGCTGTGATAAGCCTGCTACATACCTGAGTTTTCCTGCACTTGTTGGGTCTGAAAGCTCCAAGTCACTGAAATACAGGATGACTTAAATTATAGGAAGTTGCTGAATCTGCATCATCATGCTGTGAAATTTTGTTTTCTACCTAAAACCAAAGTTATTTCAGATGAAACTAAAGCACCTGCCTAGATGTGGTCTTGAAGCTGTTGTTCAGGTTTGCCAGTAACATGCATGAACCTTCAGATCTAAATACTTACTTCAAAATGAAGAATTAGGGATGTGGTGGCCTTTTCCATTAGCACCATCTTGGGTGGTGCATGCTCCTGGCTGCTTAACAAAGGAGCAGCTGCATCCAGTCCCTTTTACACAGAAAAGCATATTTACATAGAATAGCACAGTTGATCTTTGTTTGATCCGAATGTAATGTCATTGGCTATAATGTACTTTGTTTAATTATTTAAAAGTAATCTACCTACCTCTGATCATGACCATGTGCTTAGTATAACTTCCCGGGACTCTTTATCTCTGTTTCAGAGGGACACAGGAACCTTCGCATGACTAAGCAGGTACCATGCCTTCAACTTTGCAGCTAGCTTGTGTTGCACAAATTTCCATTTTCTTTGGCCCAAGTAACAATTATGTGAGGTTTCTGCAAACTGTGAAGGCTTGGATATCTTGGCATTAATATTTTTTTTTCAAAAGAGACAAATATTACAATAAGCTAGCTACTGTCAGCTGTTCATCAGTGATACATCTTTCTTACAAGTAGGTTATGTACTGTTGTAGACTTACCAATGTTGCATTCTCACCTCTTATAAACTCTACCAGCAGAGTACCTAATAAAGTACTCTGACATTTTCTGCATGAAAATTGTCATTTTTTGCACCTATTTACAGCCATAAAAAGAAAATCTGTAAATCAAATACACCATTAATTAGTAAAATTGATTAAAAGCACTAATGAATATGAACCATCACAGCATGTTAAGTGTTTCACGGTATTTCTTATGCGTATTGTAATGTTGATTCTAAGGTAAGACCCTATCTAATTCACATGAGGTTTGCAAAGGTCTTATTTGCATGTGATTTATTACACAGTGGTGGCATCCAATCACAGAGAGAAGAAGAAATCTTGCCATTCGTTATGTAGCATTCTGTGCCTGTGTTGCTTACAAATAGCTAGTACTAAGGCTTTTAGAGCTGTTTTGCAGCCATTACTTGCTTGCCTACTGTATGTTGCTTGTCTACTATTACTGAAATGTAAAGCAAAGATGTGAAAATTAATATGAACACTGTAACATAGCACAGTTATACTTTATCACATTCTCTGGAGATAGGAATAACACCCACTGTTGCAAAAATTGAAGAGCTACTGCCTTGTAATATTTGTATATCTCTTATTTTAAATATGCTGGATTTCGCTGTGAATACACAAATATTTAAAGAAGATGTCTTGTCCTTGCATGTGCCTTTTAGTCAGGCTGATGTTCCCAATCAGGCTGTTATTCAAGCACCACTCCATTAGCACTTGTTCAAAGGTAGATGAAATAGATGCTAAGCGAAACACTAATGCTTAGGGCTTGCCTCAGCTGCACAAATTACTCTAAAGGCATTGATAGAAATGACCACAAGCACATTATCAAAGCCATGAACCTGTTTTAGATTAACAGATTTAAACAAAGAGTATCTATAAACAGGTCCAATACCCGTTTGAAGGGTGTTCACTTTTCTGTACCCCCAAAACTTACTACAAGAAGTGGGTACACTTCCTGTTGCTCTCTACCAGTCCCATGTTCTTTTATAGCACTTCAGTGAACTACCACAGCATAAAAACGTCATTTGACAAATGATTCATAATTAAGATCAGACAGCAAGAGTCCAAGAGGAGTAAAGAGCTCTTCCTCATGAAGACTGAGACCTTCACTGACAAGAACTAACAAATTTACTGACCTAACTAAAATGTAGTGACAAATACTTGGCATCATAAAGTAGTAGACTGCTGTTTTACTCTGTCATCCGTGACAGGGTAGAAATTAATTACCCTTGTGTTCAATACATGCCATTGGCACCAGAACTAATTCTAAGAGCAGAACTTAAATGAAGTGTTATTTTCAGCTAGTTGCTTGTTCACATCACAATTAGTCTACCTTAAATGGTAGAATTGATTAAATGCACACACACACACCAACAACCAGGCTACACAGCTCAAGGAGTTCCACCTTGGAAATACAGGTTTGTACCTCTGAAATAACTTAGTCCAGCCAATGCTCTTACCTACTTCCCTAGGGTGGAACAGTGAATTTGGGGCTTGAATAGCTGCTTCAGAAAGGACAACAGTGGCTTAGTCTTTTGCAAGGACAAGACAAGCCTTTAAATATTTCTGCATGATTGCTGTACCAAAAGCGCAGAGTTGGATGTATTTTAACACCAAATTAGTAATTTTGGCCAAACATGCAGTGATCATGAATATATTTTGTCACTTATGTCTGTGGTCTCAAGCCTTTACAAAGGTTTGCTTAATGAGGAGCAAGTGAGAGGCCATGTTACAAAAATCCACTGTTTTGTAACACAATAGCAATGGAGGCCAAGAAGAGACAAAATTATCTTCTGGCTCACTTGCTCACACCTCCCAGAAAATTAACCTTGAGGACCAAAGTGTTCCTAGCTTGGGCTGTGTCTATGAAATATATGGGGAGGGGAGGGAAGGGAAAGGAAGAGGGGATAGGAGAAGAAAAAGCATTTTCTTCAGGCTCTTCTGTAAGACACTCTGCTGAGTGTCAGCATGTGAGCTAAGACAGTTTGAAAACACACTGATGGCCCCTCCCGATTGTGGAAAAGGTTGGAGTTACTCCCAGCCTAGGATGCCATACATGTCACAGCACCTGTGGTGCTCTAAGCAACACAGCCTGTGCAGAGAAGGACTGTGGGCTCAAAAATGCCTCCTGTCATCCACAGCACTCCAGTCCCTGGCTTTCAGTACCTGTTGCGTTTATTCAGACTACAGGGCAGAAATTCAGTATGAGCTTTCTGTGTCTCCTTGATCTTCTCAAAGCATCAGCAACGCTCCCGTGCTGATGCGGGAACAAACAACCCACTTTCCAATCCCTTCTAAGCACAATCAGTTGCAGTCCCTACAGGGGAAAACAGTAAAATTAAAGGAAGAGGAGGAGATTTGTGGCAGATGAGACAATTCAAAGTGGAGCTTTAAGCACAAGAACAGGAATCCCACCACAGTTCAAAGGAACTGGGAGCCTCAACCTGTCCATAAACTAGCCTTAGATGGTACAAAACAGAAAGCTTTATTAGGTGCCCACAGCTCTTGGCTGTTTTGCATTTAAAAACCTCAGGCCCACAGGTACTGTTACAAAACTCCACACTTAGTTGTGAGAATTGCAAATGACCTAACATCTAATTTTGTTTTTTATTTTCTTACTACAGGAGGGGAAATGAGCCAGCATCTTTTGCCCCACCCCGCAGATCTGGAGGCAGAAGAGTAATTGAGAATGCAACAGATGGAGGTGAAGAAGAAATTGATGGAAGAGATGGAGATTTCAATGGAAAAGCCAGTGAATAAACACGCTTAAAAATTGCACTGCAGTAAGGGGAAGGAGGATATTTAGCACTGTTTAAGTCTACTCTTAGTGTCAAGGTCACACACACCCACTCCTCTGATGATGATAAAAAGCACAACTGCCTTGTCTCTAATGTATAGAATGATGTTAAAAGTACTCCAAAACTTTTACCATGAAGTGCGTTTGAAAAGTTTTGCTTTAAATTCAGAGTATTTCACCAAGAATCTTCCAGAAAGAAAGTTCCAATAGTTCAGACAATTTAAGTCCCAGTGAACTGAAGTTTACAAAGGATTTGTAAGACTGTTGCAGGAAAAAAAAAAAAAAAAAAAAAGGCATTGGTCAGTTAATCTTCTCTTAAACTTTCATTTTGTCTTAAGTATTCAATATAACTTTTTTTTCCTGGTTACTACACCCCTGATGCACCATTCACAAGGTGAAAGTGCCTTTTTAATCACTTACTGAAAAATAAAGTATCATTTGTTCAAATTAAGTCAACTGTTACAGTTTTATATGCACCATGGATGTGCTTATACACTAATAAAAGTCTATAAAAAACACTCCAATATTCTTGTGTGCAGGTGTCACTTGGATGCAACACAACATGCTGGAAGGGAATGGGAGATACAATGGAACATCTTTACAACTCACATGCTTTTTAGGAAAGGTCAGCTATAATCACCAGAATTAAAAACGGATATTCTAAGTAACTGCTTTTGAAGGAATAAAAGAATATGTACAGTCAGCTGAATGAAAAACAACATGAAGCACTTGGGACAGGTTTGGCTACCACATGGATACATGGTGCTAAGAAACCCTAGTACAGATCTAAGGACAGACAGAACCTTCAAGAGACTTGCACCCTTCTGGCACAGCAGCTAGAAAGCAGACAGTGCCCTAAATACCTATGTTTAGGCAACTGCATCCACACTTGAAGTCTGTATGCATAGGGATAGTTCCAGCCAAAACCTCTAAAGCAGGCTGGAAACAATTAGACACAGCAGCCCCCACTGAATGCAGTGATCCAAGCCAAGCTACTCTGTATAAAGGGATCAGCATGCAGTTACTTTTATTGTTGGAGCACTCCAACAGGACTGCAGCCCACTTCTGGGAACTACCAGGACCTACCACAGATCCATGCAGCTCTACTACTTCCAGAGAGCATCTGGCTTTGTAGTCATAGTGGGACAGCAGAGAACCATGAACAGCAAAGCTAGGTGTAGAATTGCTCTCAACTGAGAGCAGAGAGCTTCCTTCATGTCTTAGGTTGTACTGCAGGTGAAACTTAAAGAGTACGACTACAGGGAGAGAAGACCATGTAAAAGTATTCATCTTGACTGTTATTGTGATCACCTTCCAAAACTGAATTTTGTACCAGATGGCACAGAGACCATGAACTCAAGAACTTGAGACCAGGCACCATTTAGGCAGGAGAAGTAGATCCCATAGAGTACTCTTTTCTCATAAAAGAGTAAAGGAAGAGTTTAAATAAGAATCTATTTAGAGTGACTGAGATGACAAACTGGTGATGGGCAGTTAGCTGTCACCTGAGAGCTTTTCATTGTACTGTCAGGCAAGCAGCCCAGCTGTCTAAATATGTCCAATAGCCAGCTATTACAGTGGTGAGCCTACACATGTGCAAACAAGGAGACCAAGGAAGTCAGACTTAAAATAGAATGGTCTTAAGCACCAATACTCAGATCAGAGCTGGACAATTGAACACTGTGAGCTTCTAAAAGGATTTCTTCTGAAAAACTCACATGCTTAACAGAAAATGTTGGCCCAAGGGTTAGAGTAATGCCATAGCACTTCAGAAATTTGGGTTCTAGTCCCTATTCCACAAAGTATGTGACAAAATAAGCCTACAAGCATTTATTTAATAACACTACAGAAAGAAACCACCTGCAACAGCAGCCAAATACACTGGTTTTGGCTGGATATACTGTGCTTGAGATTTGTGATGAAAACAGTATTGAAGAAACACGGATGTTCTAGCTGTTAATGAATATTGCTTACAACCAGTCAAGGCCTCTTGTTTTCCATGTTGCCCTGTCAGCAAGCTGGCTGAGGGTGGACAAAAGGCTGGGGGGGAAAACACAGCCAGGGCAGACCTCGACTGACCAAATGGATATTCTATACCATATTTCACATCACACCCAGCAATAAAAGCTGGGGGGAAAGAGGAGCAATGTGGCATGGGGAGCAGGGGCATGCATTCAGAGTTATAACATGTCTTCCCAAGTACTTGTTAAGCATGATGAAGCTTTGCTTTCCTGGAAATGGCCGAACATATGCCTGCCAAGGGGAAGCACTGAATGAATGTATTTTATTTTGCTTGCAGACACAGCTCTTCTTTTACCTATTAAACTGTCTTTATTTCAACCCATGAGTTCTTTGCATTTTTACCTTTCCAGTTCTCTTTGCCCAACCCCACGGGGCAGGGAAAGAAAGCATGTGACTGTGGTGCTTAGCTGGGTGCCAGGTTTAACTCCCAATACTAAACTAGTTTCACTCCCAGCAGATGCACCATTACAGAAGTGACTGTTCTGCACTAAATAATTCTGACAATTCTCAACAATACCCCCCAGTGGTCTGATTACAATTGTAGTTGCATAAAAAAAATGTATCTGTATAACATACCACCTTAAAAGAGCTGTAGTCACTTCAACTTCAAATCTGTGGCTCTAGCACAGCCCTGACTTTGTCTCTACCTTATTTCAGTGCTGACTTGCAACTTGAATGCAAGCCAACCTGCTCACCAAGCAGGCAAATTCTGGCAAGATCATACAGAAAACGCAACTTGTCTTGAGTTACTCCTCCGGGCTACATAGTCCAGTGAGCCAGAGTCCATGTGACAGAAAAGCTAACAAAGTAGCCCACATACTTCAGCTCTTCATGGGTAAGGAAAGTGTAAACTCCCTGTGTGAGAGGAGAGGACAAAAAAATCATGTTAAAATGGATTAAAACCAGAGTTCAAAGTTTTTAGAGAAATGCCAACTCTAGGCATTGCGTAAATCCCAAAGGCATCGTTAATTATGGCAACATTTACATTCCTTCGGGTAGGAAACCATGAGAACAAGAAAATTGTAGGAAAAATCTTTGCATATGATTCAGCCAACAACATCTCTTCAGGCTCCATTGGTAAGAAACAGCTGAGAAGATGGTAGCAAGCATTCCTGCAAGAGCTACAATGACAACTTGCAAAGAAAAAAATCAAAATGAATACCTAACATTCAAAATAAGCTTTATTCTGCTTCCCAGTTAAGCCAACTTTGTAGATGGCTTGAATAATTTGAATGATCTGTAGTTATTTCCTAATCCAGAGAAACAGATGTATCAGTTGTTGTTTTCACATCATTAAAAGAAAAAACACAATTTATGCATTTTGTCATGTAAACTCCCCCCAATAATACAGAAATATTTAGCCATAATTATTTTGCAAGTACAAGCTTCTGTAATGTATATTAATACTGTGAATGCATATTAATACTGTGAACGAACCCGTTGCATTCTAAAAAAAAATGCAGTGTTATTCTGTAGGGGAAAAAACTCCAATTTCAAGAACAATTCAGTATTCTGACATACTTGGACATTTCAAGTTAAAAACATTGCTAAATTAGTAACAGCTGAAGGCATATACTCTCATCAAAAAACAAAAATAAAATAAATTCACAAAAACCCAAGGCACATTAATAAAGGCAGGTTTGCAAAGTAGTAAACCCCAGCTAGTAAGATGTTAGAACCAGGAACTTAATCAGGTCTCTTGCTTCCTACAACAGCTAGGCTTTATGAGCCCCATATGGTAAAACAATATCTATAGGCTAAAATTCCCCTACCTTGCAGATAGTTCTGGGATATCCCAAGTATTCTAAGTATTAGGCATTCCTCACCTTTAACCAATACCTCTTCTTAGTGGCAAATAACTGCTTACAAAACCTTACCATTCTAGAGGCAGGGTTTTATGTAGCATGATTTTGACCAGCAAACATCCCACAAATAACTGAGCAGCTTCCCCACAGCAATACACCTGTCTCTAACTAAAACCACTCCCCTAACTCAGGTGACTGCAGCACACAACACCCATGATAAAAACTCACAGTCAGAATTCAATACCAAAAGCCAAAGCCTGAGGAGCTGCATAGAGAATACTGCCTGTTGGAGGCTAAAGGACAATAGCTTTGACTGACTGTGTCAAAAGGAACAGCTTTCAAGGAGTTATTTACAGCAGCTGATATAGGAAGCAATTTAAAGTCCTGTGCTGCTAGGCAGCATTGCTTCATCACACTGCCCACAGAACTCAGCAGACAAGCCAGATGGGTAAGGCCACGAGAGGCCCTTGCCGACTGCAGCTTCTTATTCAGTCCTCACCTACCATTATGCTGCTAACTGATTGCTCATTGATACCTCTTTAAAACTAAAGCTTTATATATTCTTTTTCCCTTTTCCAAAACCATGCAGCCTTTTCATAGCAGCATCTTGACAACACTTTGTGAAGGATGGCTTATTGGTCCTGGAATATTTGAAGGCCGTGTCCCAAACTCCAGACGTTTCACTAACCTGCAAATACAAAACACAAGTTAGTACATTTCTTGCTCAGTTTTACTAATTTTATCAGAATAACTGGTTGCTACAAAAGTACACCACTCAGCCTGAGAAACCAGCAGATTAAAAACCACTTTGCACACGAAGTGAGCCCGTTACTTAACCAGGCTGAGTTTCCACTGTAAAACAGGGTTCTATTCCCTTCTGAATAGTAAGAAGCTATCTTTTACAGGTGTTGGAATTTCAGTTCTAGCATTACAGCAGTAGACATATAGTCAGCATGTATGTAATCATGCAAATGCAAGTACAATATCGAATACTCCTTTCGCATGACAACTTTGGGCACTGGGTAGCAGGACAAACCAGTACTCCTAAAGCAAGGGTCCAGTTGAATAGTTGCATCTGGAACCGTATTGTAACCACTTGGTTTACAGAGAATCTAAAGAATACGCAGTATGAGACTGACAGGGCTTAAGCAGGCACTGAACTACAACTTGCAATATCCTTGCTGATTTTTCTTCATGCATTTAAAACAAAAGGACAACCAGTTCAAGCGCCTGGAAAAATTTGCAAGTTGCATCAGATAACTACTTTTGTCAGTTGTTCCCTGGAAACATATCTTAACAAGCATAAAGCATTCTGACTGAGGTGATTCATTATTTGCTATTTTCCCCCTAGTTCTTCCATAAATGAAAATCTCAACATTGACAAGGGAAGTCCCCACATGCCACAACATTCTTAAGGCATCACCACACAAGAACATAAAACACAAACGAAATTGAGACAATAAGCAGGAGCTCCCTCTGTTGTACTTTCTCATGCTTAAACACTGGATTTATAATAAGCGTATTACATTTGCTTGCAATTTGTTTTTCAAAACTTGATCACAGCTAGTTTTCAGACTTCAACAGCTATTGATGAGAAGTCTTAAACTGATCCAAAATATTCAAATCAATCCTAAACAAATAAGTTTCCTACCTTTCGAAAACAAAACTGGTTCCACCAAACCAAAGATTCAGTAAGAAATAGAACAGTACCTGTCACAGAGTTCTCACTAAGACACAACAGTGGAGAACAGAACTAACCCTGTATCACACAGAGGCTGGTGAGGACTCAGGCGCGTTTCAAGGACATCTCTGTTCATGTACATGGACACTGTGGTTCTGTTTGGAGACTGGTCATACACAAAGTTTCGGCAAGAGGCAAGTTTGGACTCCAAAGCCTGATGCAAACAAAAGTAACGTGTCAGATATCTCTCAGAAGATTGACTGTGGTGTGTTTTTTTTTTTTTTTTTAAGATTGCTTTAAAAAGAGTTGTTTAGTAGAAAAAATGATGATTTTTACCCCAAAGCTATGAGTTCTGAATTTCTGAGGAGGTAAAGCCAGTCATCTCAAACACCCCAGGAAAACTGAATCTGTTTCCGTAGGGGAGGTTAAGGATTATAAAGGATTATAAAATAACCCCTGCTGGGTTATTTTTCAGTTCTATCATTTCTGCAGATCAGCCCATCAAAAGGCATATAAATGCTTGCGCTACAACAGCACTAGGGCACAAGGGAAAAGACAAAAGGAAATTATGGGATAACTTTCCTAGCATCAGCACTACCTGACACACCAAACTACAGCGGAACACTTTACCGGAAGCCCTCTGGACAGCAGGCACCAGCCTGCTTTCTTCTCTGCCCTTCATGGGAGTAGATGATCTCTTCATTTTCTCATGCCAGCCTGTTCTTTCTGCATATACTCTTTCAGAAATTTGGAGAGGAAGAAAGGTTAGGACTCCACATGGGGGCAAGATCTCAGAAAAGCAGAGATGGGCCCTATCTTTTATGGGGTTACTCAGAAATTTATACAGAGTCCAGACCAAACTTCAAGGCCTTGGTTAGCTAACCTGACAGCTGAGATAGTCAGAGACTGGAAGTCTCTTCTGGGCAGTGCAGATACTTATTGCTGGCTGCCATTTCCAACAACTCTGTCCTTCCAAGAACATTTGCTAACAAGTAATCACTCACCCCTACTTTCCGCAGCAAGTCTCCCACGATGTTAAGTGCAGATATTCTGGCAGCAGGTGTGAGAGGGGTTGCACTGTAACTGTCCTCAAAACCTGCAGGGCAGGATAAAGAACGATACATTACCTGATATATATATAAGCTTTGACATAGTCATGCAGAGCAAATGAAGCATCAGTATCTTCCAGATCCTTCATGTGCATTAGAAATACAAAGCACTGCCTCCCTGAGACAGCTCCAGTTACACAGGTCTAAGCTGAAATCTCCACATACCTTCATGGCTTAGATTTCCAGAGACCTGTTCTACGTATTTATTACTGCCATAGGACCAGGGGGATATGTTCTCAGAAAGAACCATAATCTCATTTCACTAAAAACTTCTGAATCCTCTTTTACCCAAATGCAATTTCTCTCACAGAAAACATAGTTTCAGGTTAAGAGTACCAAAAGCCACAATCAAACTTCGTTAACATTCAGAGCTGTAATATCAAGACACTAGCACGTGACCCTGCAACTCCTTGCATTTATGCACACAAACACAATTACATCAATTTCTCACTTTAAGTAAACAGAATATGGGAGCTAATGTTGGAGGATTAGAATATTAATATAATCAGCACTCATAAAAAAATAAGTAACTGATTCTATTGGCACAGAAGCAGAAATGATCATTTAGTACAGCCAGCTGGGATGACTTGCCAGTGTCCTACTGTTCCAGAGCAGGAAGAAAACCTCTCAAAGAAAACCTACGCTCACAGAGAAGCCAGTTCAAGTAACAGGAGCTTGGCATTAAAGATCATCATGAAGTTTTTAAAATCCTTCCCCTACATTAGCCCAGTGTCTCCGGAACAGTTGTGAACAAATAACAGTCTCAACAACTTATCTTGTCCCTTACAATTATCACTGGGCAATTCACATCAAATGGAGATGAATAGCCTACAAATAACGCCCTAGAATTGGGGTCAGTGAAAGCTGAGATCACGGTAACTAAATTTAGGTGGATTTCACTGTAACACTCAACTTAATTCTGTTTTCTCATTCCTCCTGCAGCCAGAAGCTAAGGTGAAAACGAGGGTATCACATGGTATTTCTGTACCGGTTCCATCACGCACCTCTCCTAAATGTCGCAGGGGTGGCCATGTTGATGCCAGGTGCCCGGTGCATTGAGGGAGTTGAAGGCACAGATAAGGATGCTTGAACTGCAGTGTCTGTTCGTTCTGTTTCCAGGGTAGTTCGCATTGGTGTTTTGGGTTTCTCCTGTTTCTGCTGTACTGCAAGCTCTTGTCGTAGATCTATGATGGAAGCAACACAAAATCTTTGGAATTAGTATTCGCCAAGATAAAAAGCAGATGAGAGCTGTAGTTGACCTTCACGAGGGGAACAAAATCCTTTATCCTTGTAATGATTACTCCAGGCACATACTCAACCTCTGGATGAACACTAAGGCTTATCTATCATTACAGCTCAAGTTGTTTTTGTTGTGTTAGCTCAAGCTGCTGTTTGGCTTTAAGTTTTATACCATTTCACGAGGCTTCCCCTGAGGCAGGGAATTAACATTCATCCAAACATTACAGACCAGTACATGAAGGCACATCAAGACTGAGGCTCTGCAACTTGAAATATCCTGGCTACATCCCAGCTCCCTACCAGGAGGAGATCCAGGTGCTCCTACCTATTGCGCTATTTTCCCCCCCACTTAGGTTTCCACATCAAGGAATCCTGAGCTGAGGCCAAGTGGAAACCACACCATTATCTAACCCAGGGACAGAGCACTCCTGTCTGACAGCCTGGCTGTAGCTTACAGAAACCACCCCATGGCACAGAATCTGTGCAGAGCTGGAAGTGTTTTTTCTAGCTCCATAGCTGCATGGTCTCTCTCATCTTCTTACCCAGTCATACTGACAGATCAAGAAGCTAGTTCCTGAGACTATTCAAAGGTAACTGGAAGCCAGCCACAGCCCTCCTGTTTTACAATCCTATTAGTGTTTCATTAACTCCACTTTTCACAGGCCAGGGAATAACAGACACTACTGGTTACTAAAGTTGACCTTCACAGGTTACAGGAAGTTAACAGCACATAGCATCAGAGACCCATCACTACAGACTAGGAGAAAGCTGAGAAAGTTAAAACAGACTCTAGTCCCTGTAAGCTACTATGGAACAAGATCAAGAGTTCAAGGAGGGGGGTAGACAGTCTTGAAGCTTCACCATTTCATATTGCAGATTTAGAAGATAAAAGCCAAACTGTAAGACACATGAAGAGACTGAACAGGTAAAAGTCAGGAGGGGAGAAAGGCAGAGGTACAAGTAAACTGCTGTCTAACCTCTAGCTTCATCTTTCAGGCGTTGCACAGACTCAAGAAGGTTTTCCTTCTCATCCAGCTCGCTCTCCAGAAAAGCATTTCTTTCGATAGCCTGGTTTAAACGCTGTTCAAAATCTTCCAGAGACATTATAGTGGCTCTAAAAGAGAGTACACGCCAGACCCTTCAAGCACCTATAGGAACTCCCTCTCCCAGAAGGAGAGGGAGAACCTTTTGGGTTCAGTTTGTTTTTGTTTTAATTTTAGCTTGTAAGATATGAAGTAACTTAGTTGGAGGAGTAGACAGGGGAAAAAAAATATCTTATTTCCCATCTGTCACAAACATCTTCATCACAACCATCACCAAGTGGTTAGTTCAGAGTGGCAGTGCTAATAAGCACAACATAAATTACTCAGGGCCACCATACTCACAGGACCGAACTGAGGTAGAAGAAGAAAACACAGAAGGCTGCTCACCTTTTTGCCCTTTCCAAGTCGTCATTCGCTTGCTCAAGTTCTCGAATGTACTTCTGAAGTTGATCTTTAATAGCTTTTGTTTGTGCCAGGTCATCTTCCAGTGCAGAGATTTGCCTGTACCCTTCTGAATGCTGCATTTCAATCTTTTCCTAAACAATGAAAAAATCAAACAGTACATCACAGACTTGGCATTGTCTTAAAGTCTTTAAAGTTAGACATAAATCCTGTGAAGTTTTCTGAGAAACATCAACCTACATACAGTAAAATGCCAGCAAAGACAATTGCTTACATACTTCTGGGCTGCCAGCAGACAAGAGCTCTTCCTGTAACTCCTTATCAAGTGACTGTGCTGGAGAGCAAGCAGCTCCTGACCTCCACAGCCCAGAGCCGTTCCCTGCTCTCCCAGACAGTTCTCCCACGTGCTCCCCACCTGCTCTCCACTCACAAAATTGCAAGAAACACATACTCCTACATGCAGACAGCTTTTACCCTAAGAAAAAGGCTTAAAACAGCAGCTTTTTTTGTTCACGTGTGCAATGCCCTGCTCAAAGACGAGACAAACAAGCATGCCTGGGTCCTGCCCAGTGCAGGTGGATGGCTCAACAGGCAACAACAGCACAGAGCTCCTGAGCTCCCCTACCACACAGCAGCCTGCAGCCTGGAAGTAAGAAGGCAGCAACTGGAAAAGCAAGTCTTAGCCTCACTGTTTTAAAGTGCAGGTGACAACCATAATGCAGAGGCCCAAGAGACAGCATCCCCTTCAACAACAGTAGCCAGTAATGCCACAGAGAGGAAGAATCTACAGGACTTGCCAGGCAAGTGCACTGGCTAGAGTGAGATTGTCTGCAAAAAGACTGTAAGCCTACCACCCCTCTACGATCTGCTTTGGTAGAATGGGAAGAATACGTATGACATCCTGGAGCCAAGTGGATCTGTGTGCAACTCTGAACAAGACAATTTCTGATCCCCCAAGAGCTTTAGCAATGCACAAAGGAAGATGCGAAAGAAGCCACTTGCTTAGACTTGAAAGTAAGAGTCAAGCAGTACTTACAACCCTAAATGGCAATGAAAAAAAAGTTAGTACATTTATGTACTGCTGTGGAACCAGCAGGATTCTCCACTGCCTCTGTGGTTTTATTAGCCCAAAGCAGGTTCAGAGCTCTTGTTTATAGATATTACAGGTGCAGTTATGCAACACACTTCAGACATGACCCTAAAACAAAATGTCCTTGACAGCAAGTACACAAGTGTACATTTCCAAGAGGCACCAGTGGGGAGGAAGGCTCAGCTTTGCCAGCATACATCTCTCTCCTGCTATCGCCTCCACATGCAGTAAACATCATGTGACAGCAAGAGCTTCACAGCCACCAGCTACTACAACACTTCACACTCCACCACCTTGCTATCAGATCACTTTGACATGCCAGAGTTTTTTTCTGTGAAACTCCAAGATTACTGCATAAGTAGCATTCCTATAGTGCTTCTGTCTAGAATTTAACACACTTGAAGTCACTGAAAACAAATTCACATGGGGGAATTAGAAAACCACTGCAAGTAGCCTAGCATAGCTGATAACGTAAAGAGAGCTGTTTTAGTGCATGTAATGCACAGACAAGGAGGAAGGGAAGAGATACCCATTCTGAATTAATAAATACCTGTTTGATTACAGTGTGGTTACACATTGCCATAATTCCTGATCTTTGAGGCATAAATGCATGTTGACTTTAAGAGCCTCCAAGCTCTAGGAGGCAGAGTACTTTCAGCTAGCTTTTCAAGGCTCTCTAAACAAGTCCTCCAAAGCATTATTTCCATTTATTTTTAGGTAACGTGAACTCTGGCTTCTGAGGGGATAGCAAGCACGTTCATTAGGCTGGTAAATTCAGAGCAACAAGTTGTGTGGGCCTTACAAAGTTCACTCCTGTTAGGCTGGATGCAGATACCAAGCCTTGATGGGCTCAGTTAACACCATTATTCAATGGCTTCAAAAAGTTTAATGCTTTGCTCTTGAATTGATTCAGATAAAAGACCAGGACTGCAAGGTTTGAGTCTTTGTTTTCAGCCAATTGTAATAAACTATCAGCTGATCTGACCATCAATGGAGCCTCTGTTCCTTCAGTGCAAGCTGTTACTGCAGTCTTCAAGGCTGCATGAATAGCCAATTGTTAAAGGGTTTGTTTCAAACAGAATGTTTATCTACTATCTATCTAACAGAATAAGTTATCTACTGTGAAGATTAATTAGTTTTCCAAGATATGTCTACTCTCCACTTTTTGAAGTTTTATGTCAGTTCCTGCTGTTTTCATTCTCAACTGCCTCAGCTCCATTCTTTGTCCCTTTCTCTCAGCTCTTGCAGCAAAAGAAAACAGTCCCCATCTTCTTAGTCAAATGCACTGCTGGTTTTTATTGAACTGCTATGGCTTCTCCCCAAACTCATCAGCTTCCGTGAGCTTGTGTGACTACATGGAACAGAGTAGACCAACACTCCATTCCACAAGCAGAACATCTAATACTGCTAAGGTGCTAATAAACAACAACAAAGATCAGTGTAAAAGAACAAATGCAATGAAACAGCATGGAATTTTTGCTGTCCAAAAGAGGGGGGAAAAAAAATCACTACATTGAGGCTGGGAGACAAGGCGTTTATCTGGAACTAAAGAATATTTACTTAAGACAGTAATTTAGACAACAGCAGAGACTAAAAGCTCTGTACACGCAGATTAATTACTTACACAAATATCTGCACTCCCATTAGCTTATTATTGCATACAATTGAGAAGTATAATTAAATTCATCTTTGCTTCCACAGATACTGACCTAGACCTAAGAAGAGTGTAATGTTTCCTGGGTGACTATACAGTCTTTAAGTAAAATGCTAAGAAGATTAAGCTTTAGAAATGCATACCAACTTCAATGACAATTTTTCTTCATGTTTAGTAGTATTTCCTAAATCTGTCATCCAGGACAGGGGACTAGCAGCATCTTTGAACAGATATGTCTGCCTCGTTTCAGTCTCCTACTCTAGGTAACTCTGTAGCTATGTCATACCTCTCTCTGGCAGGAGGTTCATCTCAGTAAGTTCATATCCTTTATGTTTTACGATTACGGAAATTAATGTTTGCCAGCTATTTCATCCCCACACACCCCAGGCTAACCAAGTATAAGGAGGATAAGCTGTTTCCCCATCCTCCCCCTGATTACAGACAGAATCGGTAACAAAAATCAAGAGCGAAACTTTCATTCCTCTCAGTTCTGCGTTCCTAGCTGCTGCTTCCGAATTTATCTGGAACACCGGATAATAACTACACACAACTATGTAAAAAGGGTTTAAAACAACTAAGTTTTATGTAATGGAACACCACAGATGGAATGTTTGTGTTTTCATTCTTCTGCAGTATCATCTGTTTGCACAATGCAGACAGCATTACTCTTCACTCCACTGTAAACAGTTTTCTCCTGTCTCAAATCTATCCTGAAACATAGCCAAAACATGCAAACAGGGACTCAGGAACATCAGTGACGTATCCAGTATTCTCAAAGCAGATAATAGATTGATGTTTCTTCATTTTTCAAGACATTTTTTGCAGTTTGCTGTTCAATCACTTTATAATGCCAAAGACCTCTCCCCACAAGGCAAGCTGAATTGGCATACACCTGTATCGTTCACCTTCACACCTCAAATGCGTGTCTACTAGAAGCATCAGTGACTCTTACCTTAACTGACTCCAGTTCCATTCGCAGGCGATTGTTTTCTGACAGAAGGTCTCTGTTTCTGGACTCTGTTTGCTGCAGCTGAGTCTCCAGTTCAGCTTCATACTCTCGACTCCCTTCTTGGAATTCACGCAGCTCTTCCTGTGTGTTCTCAGCACTAGAAGGCAATTCCAGCAGCAGAACTCATCATAATGAATCAAAACAAACTCTTGTACACTTGAGTATAAAAAGATACTGCCATCTAACACAGAAGGCTCTATGTCCCTCTCAAACACACCCTCAACAGGAAAACCCAGCCATCTGCAAACGCCCCTCCCCAAACTTGGAAAGCCACCCCATAGCAAACCAGTAAAAAGACAAACAGGAAAAAACATCCTATCTTCCTTTACACTAGCAGCAAACAGGTCGTGTAGTCTCTTTAGGATGTCCATTGTCCACTCCATCTTCATATTTAATCTATTATTCAGTCCATTTTCTTATTTGGAAATTGGAACAATGCCATTTTTGATCAGCAATAAAAGGGGAGAAAAAGTAAAAGAAGGTAAAGAAAGCCTGCTCTTATATTCAAGAAAATTATATTGAAATAATTCTACAACAAGCTAAATAGGCAGCACTGAAACGTCTAGACATCTGGTATAAGAAATGATCCACCAACACCGGCATCAAAAAGGCTGAATTATTCCACCCTCTACTGTGTTTACAGCAACACAGTGAGCTAAAGGAATGAGCAAAGCATGCCTATTCTCAGACAGGGATCTTCTCCCATCTGCATGCTGCCAGCTAGTTTTGATCCACATATAAGAGGTAAACAGCAGAATCTTTCTTCAACAGCCTGGACCATCCCAACAAGGTCCTGCAGTGACTTACATTCACCTGTGCTGCCCACAGACTGCAGTCAGAGGCTGTGCAGCACACACATTCCCATTCAAACCAGAGCAGGGGACAAAAGCAGTGGTCCTACAGCAGCACAAATTCACTGCTCGAATAAGCAGAAAGCACTCTGGGCTGGTGTAGCTCATGCCCAAGCACATGCCACTGCTTTGCTCTTGCTGCCACTTGAGACAGCTAAGCTACCTTGAGTTCACCTCCCTGTGCAGGGCTATTTCCATCTTTGCAGGCAGTGCTCATGTACCATATCAAACAACTCTGAGGAACGAAATCGTTGCCTTACCACTGCTTGTATTTCATAGCCAGCTCTTTCCAGTATCTGGTTTCCTCTTCTACTGAGCTGAAGTGATGGCCTTCTGAGTCTCCCATGGTGAGTGAGCCCTTAAAGTTAAAACTCCTGTTTCATTTTTTGCCCTGGAAATTAAAGGATCAAGCATAAGAGCTAATGCAGTGAGCTAACTCGGTACACTGCTCCCCTCAGGAACTCAGCGCATGCCTGAAGACAAAAGTGAAGATGAGCCTTGACAGTGGTCTGTTGGATGTAACAAGAGTGAAAATCTCTACTAAATAACGAAGTTCTTTTCCCCAGTTCTCCTGAGGTTGCTGCATGCCACAATCCCAGCATCAAGCATCTTCCCCAACCTCTGACTACACAGCACAGAACATCAAACCTCAAACTTGAGCTACAGCTGTGCAGATGCACACAGAACACAGGAGAAAGAGACATCTCAGATACCTTCAGCTCCAAAGACAGTGCAATTAAGTTTGAGTTCAACAGCCCTAAAGACACCCCGAAATTAAAGAGAGACTTCAAAGAGACACAGAGAAAGTACTCAAGGTTGAGGTTTCCTGTGGTAACACTTCCAGAAGTGCCTAAGCTTGTTATGGACATAACCACTGGATACAAGAAAACTTCTCCCTAAGTCAAAATAGGCAAAACTACCCCATTTTAAACCTGAAATATCAGAACCCAGATCCAGCTGAGGGTCACAATGTATCTGCATATCTTAGAGAGCCATGGGAGAAGGGAACCCCAGAAAATCCCAAGGAAGAGGTGGTAAGAGCTCCACATAGGCTCTAGTGGGAAAGCACATGGTTGGACTAAGTGTGCAGACAAATTGCAGCAACACAGCCAGCAATCCAGACCACCCAGCAGTCCCTGTGCCACCATAAACCCAGACACACGTCACAGTCCCAAACAGGAATGGCACATGAGAAAGCCACATGGAAATCAAGAACCTTAAGTTGGTGACTCCAGCTTGAAGACTTAAGCAGATGCTACAATTAACTAAATGCCCTCTGAGCTGTGTGGTGCACTCTAATAGGCAGGTCACTAGCAAATATCACTTTATAGGAGTTAGTCTTGACACTGGAGAAACATCAGTCCCAAAGCTCTGGATAACCTGCCATGCGCAGCCCTGGGCGAGGCAAGGATGCCACGCAGCCATTATCAAGTTAATAAAACCCCTCAATATCAAGGGCAGTAAATAAAGGTGGAGTCCAACAGCCCATAGCAACAATGTTGTCAAAACTACTGAAATTGTTGGGGCTGAGGAACCACAGACCTTCTATCAAGTCTTAGCTCTACATGTATTAAGAACACTTTTCAAAGGTAATTCTGATAGCATAAACGGGGAATGGGGGGTAATAGCCAAATACTTCAGAGATCATTTAGGTATCAATCCTGTTGTCTGCTCTTATTTACAACACTCAGGAGATGCTGGAGCAGACCTTCTGAGCAGCACATCATAGCTAAAGAAAATGTACATCCACTCCACATCTACAGAACTGAAAAAAGTTATAATCATAAGTCTCTCTGCTGTGCTAAACCACCTGGTTTAACCAGGATTAAAAACCAAACTTTAGTTCTTTCCTCTACTACAGAGGACAGTGGCAAATACTCAAAATCTAGGGAACTAAAATCCAATTTCTATAAATCCAAGCAGTGCTGGAAAGCAAAGTCATTTTCACAGCTTAGATGATTTTCAGGTTCTTGAGCAAAAAAACAAGCAGCTGTCACAGCTAAGTGGGCTGTGCCCAAACACCTTGATGCACAGTATCAGTACCACACGTGGAATTTACATTGTTATTTAGAATGGGAGTTAGAAGGTGCAAGAAAGTTACTAGCTCTAGTTTTATAATTCAGTTGACACAAAACATTGATTAGACAAAGCTAAAATCTCTTATTTCTAAGAAAGAAAACTTTCCAGCACAAATTCTCAAGGCTGCTGCTGTTTGTGTTACTTGTAGATGTTTTTAGAAGTATGCCATGGGGGTGGGGATGAGTAAGGAGCGATTTTCTAAATAGTACCCTTGCCTTTTAAAAAGAAAAGCAAGACCAAGCACAATTAACATTCTTTACCTAGGACAGTTCACTACACATCTACTCCATTTTTAAGTGAACTGAAAGTGTCTTTGAAGTTAATGAGCGTGTCTTATGTTCAAGGCACTGCAGACACTCACCAACCCCTGCAGAACACTTGTGAAGAATAAAATTGTGTTTTTCACAGACAAGGGACAGGACAGAGATTCAGACAAAGAAGCAATGCAGGTGCAACAGGAAACCCAGAAGAACCAGCAACCATTACTGTGGTTGAACCACCGTCTAGAAGAGCATGCCAGAGATCCTTCTTGGTGGTTAATTCTCATCACTCATACAACAGGAAATTTCTACATTTCTTTAAAAACAGAGATTCCACCTAGGATATGCCTGACTTTGTTACACAAACCAAGATATACTTTAGAAGTCACCAAAGAGGATTTCTTCTGACCAGTGCAAGCATACTAATAAATGCCATACCTGTGTTCCGACAGTCAACAGAAGGAAGTCCGACAAGATTAAGTGCAAAATTTGCTCCTGACAGCTTTCAGACAGTTCCTGAGAACCAAAAGCTTTGCAACTAACAGACAGCTCCTGTTGCCCTGAAAGGCTTAGATATGCTTATATCTGGCCCTCATTTGTCTATTTACGTTGCACCTTAGAAGAACTAAAAGAATGTGCTGTTTCACATTTTATAAGATTGCATGGGTCACAGACAAAAGGACTTTCACTGAGTCATAAGTTTTATAAAAGGTCCACAGAACCTTGATAACTTTCAGAGAAACATAAAGACGCTGCCCACAACGGCTCCTAACTGTGTCTGTACAATCAAGGGATTAGGGACCCACTTAGGATGTCAGCCATGAAGAACACACTGCTTCACAGTTACCATTACTAAAGAGTACTTCGTGTTTAAAGTTGACTGCTGAACTGTGAATGCCTGAAAGACTGGGGGACCTGTATTTATTCCAGAGACAACCTAGCATAGCAGAGATCCTTTCACTACCATCCCATACCACAGGCATATGGTTTTTTGTCTTCAACATCCTAGGAAGATGTATTAAGTTCCCTGTACACCTGCACTGTATTTTACCTCACAGGGATTTTCAAACTTATCAAAGATACAAGATACAAACGGAAGCTAAAAAGAAAAAAATCAAAGTTTCAGACAAAGTGTTAAAGACCATTAAAAAAATAGAAAATCATAAGATCAAAGTACACTTAAATTTTTCCAAAGTGACAGTAGAAAGAGTAGGGTTTGATTTCCCACACACACACACAACTACTTTCTCTACTTGATTTTTAACAGCTTGGAGCCAGCATGCAAAATGCCTTGAAAGTAATTAATAAAACCAGTTAGTAACTTTTCATTATTTAGGCTCACTGCGGTATGGGAAGGGTGTGTGAAAGAGGTTTCAGCAATATTTTGTTAAACACAGGCAAACGTTGAAAAAAACAAGTGAAAGTCACAGGCTACAGAATGCATGCGCTGGCTGTCCCTTACTTATTTTCACACACAGAGCCAGAAAAAAACATCTGGTCAGACTTCCTGCGTACAGGCATCACAACTGCTGGTCACAGACATTACAAAATCTCTACAGCATGCAGGAAGTGAAGCATTCATGGGTGGGGAAGGGACTCCTGCAAAGAGAAAAACACCGCGGCGTAATTGTTGCAGGAAATTATTTCATACAAGTGACAACAAAACTGCAAGTTTCCTCGGGGAGAAAAAAAAGGAAAAAAAAAAAAAAAAGGAAAGCCATATAAGTAACATTATTGAAGGAACTTCAGTTTGGGAATCAGAATCCCAGTTCATCAAGTTCACAAAGAGCCCAACTTAGAGGCTGGCTTAGTCCTAGAATAAAGGACACAGAACAATCCCTGCATACCAAATACATTTGCTACAAAGGAGCACTAACTCGGTGAATAGCACTGACCTATCTTTATAGCTGTGGCTGGAGCCTAGGCACATCCCACTTTAACAAAAAAAATAGGAAGTAGAAGATAGGAAAGAGACTAGGTAAAGGTGGAAGACTACCATTAGCGCTGCTGAATTACCCATGGCAGGGACGAAGCTCTTCTTTGCCACTGCTCTCAACTGTAAGAACCAATAAAAAAAGATCGTTGCTCCCAAGAAGTAGCTTTCCCATCGCACGAAAAACCAAGTCTCCTTAAAACACTCCCGCAAGGCTCTCTTCACAGCGCACCGCCCTCCCTCTGTTGTTCGAGCATCACAAAAGCAAACCGAGGGCAGAGCGGGCAGAGGCCCCCAGAGCCCGACTCGCTGCAGGCACGGGCTCTGTGGGGGCCGTCCCCCCGCGGAACGGCTGCGGGATTTCTGAAAGCAGTTCTAGGGTTCCCGGTTCCCCCGGACACCCCAAATGGTACGAACCCAGCCGCGGAGCCCCAGGCATAAGAGGCAGCCGAAGGCAGGCAGCGCCCCACCTCAGGAGCCCCTCACCGTCACCTCACGGCTCTCCTCCGGCGACGCCACTCGCTCCTCAGCGCACACCCCCCCCCGCTCCTGGGCTCCCATTGGCTGGAGGTCACGTGCCCCGAAGGGCTCTACCAATCGGCGGTGCCAGAACGCGGCCCGCGGAGCGTTCGGGAACTTTTCGTTACTTTCAAACAGGGACGGGGCGGGGCCGTGGCCCCTCAGGGGCGGCTCCTCAGCCCCGGCCCCTCAGCCGGGGGTAAGGGGGTAGTAGTAGCAGGTAGCTCTTCTCCCTTGAAATGCTCTAAAAAATGGAAAGTTTTACTTAAAAATATATATATTTTTATTATTATTATTATTATTCCAAAGGCTCCCCTGAAAGAGCCAGCAGCGAGGCAGTTCTGCAAACATTTAACACAAGCTCAACGTTTTTACACCGAACCCCTTTGTACGGCTGACTAACGAGACTGACTGTTGCTGCAGCCAGCACGACTTTTATGACTGATAAGCAGTCACCACGATGAGGACAAAGTATGCTACTGAACACTAGCTGCCTGCACTCACCTGTCACCTCGCTGTGGCGTCACCGTCCCAAAAAGCACCCTCACAAGCCTCGCACCCGCAGTGGGAATGGGGCACCCTTAAACAATGAGGCTGAGTTAAACCTCAGAGCACCCACAAACAATAGGGCCGAGTTAAACCTTGGTGCAGCCGATAAATGGTTTGTCATGCCCTTGCTGCCCAGGGTTACTGTGAAGGGGCCTAAGGTGTGCCCCAGGTGTGTTCCTACCCAACAGCATGCATAAACACTTGGTCATGAGGCGTGCCTGGTATTTGCTTCCTGAGTCAAAACAAAAGCACAAATTATCGCGTGCACCTAGATACGCCGGCCCACATACATCTGCCCATATGTCACTGAGTATCGCTTGACACACATGCAGCACGTTTTACAAACTGCTGGATGACAGGCACCCACGCACTGGGGCCCTGAGCCCATCTCACTTACCTCAGAGATGCACCGCCCGGCATGGAGCAGAGCCCAACCCCACAAAGACTTAACTGGGTGGGCTGTGAGCGGGTAAGCCTCTCCCAGCGACTCTGCAGAAGAAGGCTGGGACTGTAACAGAGAGTATTTGTGCTTTTCTATCAGAATATTCTCGTAAGAGAAATCCAGCCATAGCTATGATAAATTCAGTTGAACAGAGTGAGCAAAATAATTATACTCTCAGGTCAGATATTCAGCAAAATAACTGTATTTTGAGGTAATTTGTTCAGAAGAAGTAATCAGTGACAAACTATTATAAAATTATTAATAGAAAACTAAATTATGTACTTAAAAATGGGTTAAAAGCAATTTGCAGTTCTGTCGTTGCTCAAGAAATTTGTAAGTGGGCAAGTTACAGAAAATAAACCACATGCCATCACAGTACATCCCTAGTAATTTGAAAATTTATATATTGTTCACAAATTAGGGACAAATGACAGTTCAATTATTTGAACAATTATTTGAGGATAGCATGAGTATACAGACGATATCAAAAGTGTACCTGAACATTTTTAATAGTTCTTATCTCATATGCTTGTAAAGCATAGCAAAATCTCTGACATTTCAGAAGCTGTTTAGCCTCTCATCCAATTCCAAAACAGTGTAACAGCAGCCTGACAGGTGCCAAAGGCTCAGAGGCGCTGTTGTACAGGTGAAATAAATATTAATAAAAATGTTTCTGTGATTACTATCCACTGCCTTGTTTGCAAGAAGCATGAGAACATTTGCCTGTTTCAAAATTAGCAGTGAAGAAAAAAAAAAAAAAAAAGATTTTCTGCATTTATTTTTATTCTGCTGATGAATAATTAATAACAGAAAATTTTTTGCGGTGCTAGATTTGTTGCTGGTTATTTTGATGAGAATGCTACACTGAGAGTTCCATGAGAGCAAACTAAGCAAAAATGTACACATTATAAGTTATGGCAACATTGCCTTTTGGCAATAGGCTTCTTATGGAAAAACTAGTATTTCAGAGCAGTCTGGTGTGAGGGCTCTGGAGCAAGGAAGTCAGAGTAGCATGATGTTTTCTTATTTTGGCAAATACATTTGAAAAAAATATCCTTTTTAAAAGTGATCTGACATAAAAATAATGAAATACTGTCCATATTTGTTTCACCTTAATTTCAATCTTTCAATATTACTTTATGTTCTGTTAATTAAAACAATACAAAATTAATTATGCAAGTCATTCTCAGGGTATATCCTGCTCGTGTTACAGCCAAAGATAAAGACACCTCTCTAACCCTACAGCCTAGCAACTGAAGCTTAACAATGGTGTTTAATATTTCCAAAATTTAACCCTCCTGTGCACAATTTTAACTGATAAAATTCAGTGATGTTAAATCCAACATCTACAACATAAAAATAATGTTAGACATCCATAGCTACCAAAGTAGAACACAAGCACTAAAAAGGCAACCTAAATAGTTAAACCACAACAGACTGACAGAGGATATCATGGTGATGTTGGCAGCTGTTCTGCAGCTGCTGCTTAAAAAAAGGGTTATTTATGAAAAATATGAATCTTGGTTGATAAAAGGAAAAGAAGGATTACGGAAATCAAATGGATAATGAACATAGGAGTCCATAGATCTAATTACAGCACCTTCAGCTAATAGTGTAGCTTATCGCTATATACAGTGCACAATATATACAATAAGAAGTAGCTTATTGGCTGGAACACTCATTAGTAAAAGTCAGAGGAAAGAGCTTGGCTTTGCAGCAAGAATTAAGTCATTGACCACAGAATCATGTGCTCTTATGGATGGAGCAGGAACTGACCCCCAACTATCATTACAAACTAATTATGTTTTTGAGGATTACTGATACTCATAACAAGATATGACAAACATAGGTACTAGAACTCCATGCACAAATTCAAATAGTTCTGTCACAGAAGAGTAAGCATTTAACACCAATGAAACCTATTTCCATGTATTTAAAGATGTTACATAATTTTCTGCAGTCTGTAAAATTGGATTTGCATATCACTACTTCAGAATCCTTTAGATACCTTGAAGCTGTCAAATGCTCATTAATAGCACTGCCTTGCTCAGCAAAGCAAAATATAACACCACTCAAGACCTTGACACCAGCAGCATTACATCCTGGGTGAGTGATGGTAGCAGGGACAAGACAGAATTTGGATACGAACATTGTCACTGAGACAATGGTGGTGACTGCAGCTATTAGGCAAAGGTGAAGATAAAATGATGACCTAGCCAAATACCATGATGTCATTTATGATTAAAAGATACCGGGCCATTAGAGAGAGGCCCCTCACCCTGCTTTTTACCTACCTCACCTCGAGAGGCTCATCTACCTGCATGACAAGAAACAAGGCCCAGCCTGGATGGTACAGATCTGCAGCATTACTTTGTCCCGGCCTTCTGAGAGAATGTGAGGGAACAGCTACACTGTGAGACAGGGCTGTGTCTGTGGAGAGAAAGGTAAAATTACAGATAAAGTAGGATTGTTGAGACAAAGACTGCTGGTAGCTCAAGGAGTGGCCAGCAGACTTCAGGTGTTTTATCGGGGTGGGGAACACACTAAAGCCTCTCTAGTGGTTTATTAGCAGCTTGCTGTGGTTTTTGTTAGCTAGTACTTGCTTTACATTTTAAAAACACATATATTCTGCTTGAGAAGTTTCTTTATATGCAGCTAAAGATGCCCAAAGTGACCCCAGGAAGGACAGTACAGAAGGGTCAGATACTTGGGTTATAATAAACAAACTGACACCTAACTGCTGTCCTCAGGGTTTGGATTATACTTTCTTGAAGGGAACAAGCTCTAATCGACTAAAACTATCTGTCCTTTGCAACCTACCAGTATTTTTTGCGTGTGCATGAAAAAGTTGTAAGTGAACGCCTAAATTCAGCACACAGTGTTAAAAAGTGATTATCTCTTAGCATGCAGCTTGACTCTCGTACTTCCTCACATGCTGCCAGCAGGGTGAGGCTCTCCTGGGGCTGGGGACCTCTCAGTACAAGAAAGACATCGAGGCCTTGGAACGTGTCCAGAGAAGGGCTACGAAGCTGCTGAAGGTTCTGGAACACAAGTCCTGTGAGGAGCAGCCGAGGGCACTGGGCATGTTTAGTCTGGTGAAGAGGAGGCTCAGGGGAGACCTTATTGCTCTCTACAACTGCCTGAAAGGAAGGTGTGGGGAGCTGGGGGTCGGCTTCTTCTCACAGGTAATCAGTGATAGGACTAGAGGGGATGGCCTCAAGTTGCAGCAGGGGAGGTTCAGGTTGGAAATGAGGAGAAATTTCTCTCAGAGCAGTCAGGCATTGGGACCGATTGCTGAGTGAAGTGGCGGAGTCACCGTCCCTGGGGGCGTTCAAGGGAAGGTTGGACGTGGTGCTGAGGGACACGGTTTAGCGAGTGACATTGGTGGTAGGGTGATGGTTGGATCAGATGATCTCGCAGGTCTTTTCCAACCCTAACGACTCTAGGATTCTGTAAGGTGCCGCCCTCGCCCTGAGCCAGCCCCTGGGGCCCGCCCCGCCCCATTTAAAGCCCGCCCCGGCCTAGTGCGGCCTGGTGGGAGAAGAGGGGGAGCGGTGCGTTACGACAGTAGTGCTGTACGGCAGAGTGCTGCTTTCCGGTGCTCGGCAGCGGTGGGGAGGGGGGGCGGCCAACAAAGGGGCGGGCGGCGGCGCCATGTGAGGGCCGGGGGCGGCTCAGGTGAGGCCGGGAGGGGGAAAAGGGGCTCGGGCGGAACGGCCCCGCCGCTCCCATGCGCCGGGGCTGCCCGCGGCGGTCGGGAGGCCTTGGCGGAACGGCGCGGCCCGGTGGGGACGGGGACGGGGCCCTGGCGGGAGGCAGCCGCTCCCGCTCCGTGTGGGGCCGCCCATCGGCCTCGGGACGCTGAGGGGACGGCAGCCGGTTGCCCACGGGGCGTTCGGGCCGGGGGCGGGCATGGCAAGGTGATGGAACTCCTGGATTTGGGGGTGTTTTTGTTTCCTTGTTGCCACTTTATTTTGTAAACAACGGTTCTGCTGAGCGTCACAAGGCGTTTTTGAAAGTAGCATTCTCTAGGCTTGTGAAGTCTTTTGACTTAGTTTTTTATGCAACATAGTGTTGTACAAAATAACTTGAAGCGTAACTTACAGTTTGTGTGAATAAACACATCTACTTTATGAAAATGTCAAACCTGTTTTTCTGTTTAACATCAATGTTAGAGGCAAATTTGATCTTAGAGGTGACTTTAATGTTATGTAATGTATTCCACAGTTGTTGTGCTTTACAGTAAGTGCAAAGAACTGCACGAGTGTAGTTTAATCAGTGCAGCACGTAGCTGGAGGGTGAGAAGGCTTAATTGCTAATCCTGACTTTTCTGGTGTGGCATGGCTGGGCCTTGAACAAATGGTTTTGGTCCTTTGTGGTTCCATAAAGGGAAGTTGATGGGGTGTGCCATGGAACAGCTTGAGGATTACAATAAGTGTTTGTAAATAATTTTAATGACTTTAAAACTGTTTAAATACTAAATGCTGTGTGCATAATAAAGGTGTAGATAGTGTTGTCCATGGAAAAACAATAAATATCCACTCCATTTTCTCCATCTGGGTTCAATTACACTTATTTTGTATTCACTGATCAGCTGTTCTTGAAAACTCACCCCAGCTCCTCTTTCTAGGAGAGTGCAATGAAGGTTTCTAGGAATGATTTCGGGTCAGTGGTAATGCCTTTCTGGGACTCTGTAGGTAATGCCTTGGGCACAAACAGCCATCTTTTCAGACGGCCTAACCTGTACTGCAGAGCACAAGGGGTCTTTCTGTAGTAAACAGGAAGGCTGATGTAGCCAGTCGAAGCTGTGTCCTATGCATAATTCAATTTAACATAAATAATGTAGGATTAGTGATCTAGTAGCAGTGGAATTTGTAAGACCACCATGGTTTTGTCTTTTGTACCTTAAAATTATTTTAAAGCATGCACTTTTTTCTTTAGCAGGTGGAAAGAATGAAAGGAAGGAGGGATGAAAGAATGTTGAACCATTTTGTGTGGCTGTATGATGGAAGGAAACAGGACGGAGAACCTCTGTAATAAATCTTTTGGATGGCTTCAGCGACAAGAGAATGATGTTAAACCATGGCTCTGGAAACTTTCTAACTGCTTTTCTGCTGCTGAGAAGACTTTGCCTTGCAGTGAGAAAACGGTAGGTAATTGTTTGCTTTGCCAGAAGTCTAGCTGGTACCTGGGTGCAGAGTAGTGTACCTAATGGCAGTGCTATTGTTGGCTGAGTTGAGAGGGAGGAGACAGCACTTACTGTGCAAAGTACAAAGTCTGCCTGGGAATTTAAGGTCTATAGTTGTGTTCAGAGTTGTCTCATCAATACTGGTGAAAGTATGAATGCTGTTGTGCTTGTTAGGTTCTGCTCTGTACCTGTGTGTTTGGAGTATTTCCACCGATTGCTTTAAAGTGTATAGGGCAGCTTTTTGAAAGCTCTCTGAAGCTATTGCTGAAGAGCAGAGTAGGAAGCTACTCCCCATGCTTCCAGATTTTCTCAATTTAGTTGAGAGATAATTTTTCTGAATTGGGTATATATTAGTTACAGTAATGGTGGGTATGTGGTTAATAAGGGCCCAGTTATTCCTTGTTTGTATTCTTCAAGTGTTTCAGTTCTGTAGCTTTGTATGATTGTGTATATTTAAGATGTAGAGTGTGAAGGAATAGAAGAAATAGTGAACACAGTGACTTGCTTGAGCAAGCAAGCTCCAACAATTACTTAGTTTTCATTCATGTGTGTTTAATCTTACTTTTGGTTAAAAGATAACGGGGGAAGCTGTGAGCATATACCCTGGGTTGGCCTTTTTGTGCCTAGGGCCTGAGAGGAGCTGCTGTAAGTTCTGGAGCTCAGTGTATAAGGCAGTTTCAGATAGGTTTTTGGCTGTGTCTCTTCATTGCATAAGATAAGGTATCAGGTAAAGAGTAATGGTTTTGAACTTGGGTAATCAATTATTCATTGCTGCATAGCAGGCGATGCATTAAGTTCAATTTGGAAAGCGAAGTACTGGTCTGAAGCTTCGGAACAGAGCTGTGTGCAGGTCTGCTATACTGACCTCGGTGTTCTGGTGCTTCTCATAACCTTGCTGCTTGGTTGTCACTGCTCTTTTCTGTCTGTACCTCTTGGTATCTTGGGGTAGGCAAAAGCACTTTTATAGTCATTGTGAGAATTTAGTCTTCTGTCTTTTTAGCTTACCTTTTTCAAGTAATTTATAATTTTCTAAAGTCTTTTAATGTATAACCTTCAAATCTTTAATACTGTTCTGAAGTCTTTATTCAAAGCAAAAGATGTTTACTTCTGTACCTCCCCACTGTCTCTTTCTTGCTTTATATTTCACCCATTTGGGTTTACCCTTTTTTTTTGCTTTGCAGTTGGAGGGAATCTCTTAGACTTAACCTAACGCTTTTCTTTTCAAGTTCTATTTTTACAGACTTCTTAATTGGCAGAGATAACGCTTCTCAAAATGGTATTGTCAAAATTATATGTTTAAAATATACATACGATAGTGTGAAATTGTTGGCTTATTAATGTTTCTGAATGTAATGTAGCCTTCATTTTCCAGAAAGATTACATGGAGAACAAGAAAGCTGCTGTAGAATTGAAGGATGCTTCATCTCATAATGCTGGCTCTAAGCTGTTTCCAGCAGTACCGCTTCCTGATGTCCACCCTCTTCAGCAACAGCAAATACAGCTTTCACCTGGCCCGAAAGTAAGCTGCTGTGCTCATGGCTCTGAGTCTCCTTGTACTCCACAAATGCATTGTGGTGGTGGTGGTGGTGGTAATGTCATTCACCCTGGCGCGTTATTAGACTCAAAAAGTACTGGGACGATTACCTGTCAAGTAGGGTCAGGATTTGCTTTCCAGCCTGCATCTTCACTGAAGAACCCTCCAGCTAGAAGCAATTTGGCAGGCATTGCCAGCGAGTTTCCTGGCATGTGCATAGAAAACAATGTCTCTTCCTGTCAACATCTGCCCTGTTGTGGAAAACTCCATTTCCAGTCCTGTCATGGTAACATGCACAAACTGCATCAGTTCCCAGCCCTTCAGAGCTGCACATCTTCAGGCTACTTTCCTTGTTCTGAATTCACAAGTGGGGCTACAGGCCACTTGGACGAGCATATTGCACAGTCGGAGCTAACATCACGTGTGTGCGCCAACCCTTTGCACCTAAACGTGGCACCTTCAGTTTGTTTAAAGGGCTCTCACTACTGCAGTGACTGCTTGAACCAGGTTTGTACTCATCGCATTTCTCACTCATTAAGTGTGCTGTACAGTAAATGTTAAAGGAGTAAGTGTTACTTGAGTAAAACACCAGCTTCTGTTGATCAGTCTGCATTCCCCTAGTTGGTGACGCCTAGTCCAAATGTAGCAGATCCCTCAGAGGCACTCTCTTCTGAGGCAACGTTCAGTTTAACAGCAAGATGAGCCTATCAGTGCTTAGCTAGCACGGTGGATCTTTAATATACTCAAACAGAATTTTGACTGGATTTTAAAGACAGGTCTCTCCTTGACAGCTCCAGATAAAATGTTCTGTACCAGTGATTCAAGAACGGCTAGGTAGTGTTTAACATGTGCACTTGTGTACTGATCAGTAAAGGTCAATTTGAAACTCAGGTGAAATGTCTGAAGCTACAAGGATATTCTTGTTTTGGTTTAATCTTAGTTCTATCTTCCCAACTTGTAATTTGTACTCCAGTACTAGCTTGGTGCTCCTTAGAACTTGAATTTTAATAGGAAATTTGAGTGAAGTAATATACTGAGCCTTGCAAGAAGCATTACTTACACTTCCAAGCATGAGTTTCCAATACAGAAATGTTTTCAGTAAACTAAGTGCTGAAGTCAGTATGTTTTGAAGCATAAATACTATTTTTGGTGGGAGGGTGAGAATTCAGACTTGTACTCTTAAATATGCTGATTTCACATGGTAGGTGTTTTCAGTATATGTCAGGGCTTCTTGAAGACGGCATATCTTCATGTGCAGAGTTAAATAAGGATCCTTCTTTGCATTTGGGAATATAGAGCTAAGTATACTAGAAAGACTCTGGTCTAGAAGAATATTTCATACAGCAGTACAGCTGTTAATTAACTTTCTAGAGAACGTTTGAACTTGCATTTACTGCAGATGGGAAGTTGAGTGTTTCTAGCCTGGAATAGTATGTGTTCATATTGGATACTAAATGAACGTGTATGTTGAAAAATTGTCCCAACAGCCAAACAGAAACAGCCTAGTTGATGCTGCTAAAATCTGGCCAAATATTCCTCCTCCGAGTACCCAGACAGCACCTGTTTCTATCCCAATATGTAATGGCTGTGGAACCAAAGGAACAGGAACTGAGAGGAGTTTGCTACTGGCAAGCAGCCTTGGCACATCACCGCAGAAATATGGTAAACCATGTTTGTTAGAAACTTGCACTTAGTGGATGTCCTCCTTAAGTACCGTTGCATATCGAGTTCTCTTAAACTGCACTGTTCTCTGGAAACTTCTATAAAGTCCTAGAAGACTAAACAGTAAATTACACCTCATATCTGTTTTGCAACATCGTAATATGGATTCACCTGTTTTCACTGCTTAGTTAACTTACTGCATGGCTTGCTTAGTGTTTTGATTTTGGCTGTTGTATTTTACAATACTAAGAACTAGAAAAAGGGGTTCTAAGAAATTGGAATTTATTTTGTTCTGATGCGTATTATCTTGAGTTACGCTTTAAAAAGGATTTTCTTACTCTAATGTCTGATCTTAATTCAGATGCAGTGCAGGTATAATGTTTATAATTACACTATAGTTTTTTCAGTGTTCCTCAGTGGAAAATAGTGTGTGAAATAACTACATGAGTAACAATGAATCTTGTAGAATAACTGGCCAGCATATGCCTAAACAAATATGATAGTTATCAACTATGCTGAATTTGGTGTTCTCAACTAATTTTATTTCCTGGCTTGTTTTTGACCTATGAGGATGGTCATTCATCAGATTTCTTTTCTGGCTGTTCTGTGGGGATAGTGTGTATAATGTTTATTGATAACTATATAGATAGAGTGCTGAAACACCTGGAATTTTATTTGCAGAAACTTTATTTGCGGTTCCTAGCATATAATAGCAAAAGTTTAGCCTCTGTCCATTTCTGTAGGACACCTCTGTTGCATACTACCTTAATTTTTCTGTAATCACAGACACAGTACTAGTCATCTCAGCTGGTTTTGTTTAGATTCTTTATCTAATGCACACTGTACATTTGAACAGTGTTCATCTTTGTTTCTTTTTTTATTGATACAGCACTGGGAAGGTCTTCATTGCACATGCCACCTCAGGATATGATACCTTTTCTAAATGTTACTTAGTTGTTTGAGAGTTAAAAGTAAAGTTGCAGTTGCTTTGCATCTTTATTCAAACTTAACAGTAACTAATGTTCATGTTTAAGATACATTTGAGATACAAGGCTTCTCCTTTGAGGTGATACTGGAAAAATGCAAAATTATATAGTAAGAATGAATTTGTGTTCCCAGGCATGCTGTTCTCTAAAACATGAAACTTCTAATCTTTATCATATGTTCAAAGTTCATAGTATGCAGAGTTGAACACTTCTGGTATTTGGGGATTAAAATGAGCTGTGTTACACCTGTACAGGGTCTCCAGAAGTTGCAGTAACAGGACAAGTTCTGGAAAACTTGCCCCCCATTGGAGTCTTCTGGGATATTGAAAATTGTTCAGTTCCCACTGGCCGTTCAGCTGTAGCGGTTGTACAGAGAATTCGGGAAAAGTTTTTTAAAGGTCACAGAGAGGCAGAATTCATTTGTGTGTGTGACATAAGCAAAGAAAATAAAGAAGTTATCCAGGAGCTGAACAACTGCCAGGTATGAAAACAGCATTTACCTAGTGTGCTTGCTTGAGGATGTGTACTTTGATACAGATTGACTTCTGTTTACTAAAGCTTTTATTTTGACTTTTTGTAAATGCATGCTCTTACAATTAGGTCTTGTAATTAACTTGTAGGTACTTTTTAATGCTAAACTTTTCTGCTACTGAAAACTGAAATTGCATTCTGTTATATGTAGATTACCGTTTTAGCTTAGCTGTCAGGATTTAGCTCTCAGATGATTTTGATTTCATTCAGTAATAAACAGATGCTTCTATCAGTATCTTTCAAATAAGTGATTATGGCATTAACTTAAAGAATGTAATGCTTTAACTCTTGTTAGTGAATATTATGCTCACTAGTGTGTTCTTACAAATTGGTAGTACTAATTGTGACACCTTCAACTTGTTTTTTTTCCATCAATACCTTTTCTTGTTATCTTTGGCTTTTCTGTGTGCAGGTTCCTACACAATTTCCCTTCCTGCTCATGAACTTGTAGATATGCTAGCTAATTCTTTGTTATTGGATAGTGTTAGTCTGCTATAAGAAACTGTCAGGCTGTTTGTAATTACCTGCTTACATGAGCTAAAATGAAGTGATGAGAGTTCGTGCTGTTTGTCACCTCTCTATTTCAAATGATGGCTTGTAAAACGTTTTCATAGTAGAGGCATATACTCTTAAAGAATGCAAAACATGGAAATCATGATCTCCACACAGAATACTGTCATCCCTAAGACACTGAGCAACTAGCAGTGAAGTTCATTGTTCTTCAGAGTGGTATCCACATGCTGAACTTCATGCATGTGTGCATTGTACTGTCTGAATAGAAACTGCAAGGGAAAACTTGTATCTGTTACTACCTTAAACATAGTTCAATGGGATGTTCGAACAGTTCTGTAGAATCTATCTACATTTCTGTAGGTGACTGTTGCACACATCAATGCCACAGCAAAGAATGCTGCTGATGACAAACTCAGACAGAGTCTTAGGAGGTTTGCTGATACACACACAGCACCTGCCACTGTGGTTCTTGTATCAAGTAAGTGTTTGGTCCTTCTGTGGTACAGAACTCTGTTCTCTGTAGTATTACCTCTGCATGTAAATACTTCTGTATTTTGTTTTCCAAGGATTATGTTTAGAATCAGCTTTAACTGACCTGTTTAATTAAGAATTCATAATTTTGTTGGCAGTGAGAGAAAAGTAGGCAGGGAAAGATGAGACCTTTTAGTTAAACTATTGCAATCTGTTGGCCTGTTGAGTGTTACTAGGTATGCTTATAAAAACTGTCTGTTGGACAGCTTCAGTAGGAACCTTAATAAAGTAACTGTCTTCCTTATGGATATCTTTCAGGAATGAGTTTTGAGACAAATGTATTTAATGTTTTTATTCTTATAGCAGCATATTATAGTAAACATATAAGGCACTCAACTACTAAATTGCTATGTGTTGCCTTGGGTTTCTCCCTAAAGCTGTAATACCTGTGAAGCTAAATGTTTCTTTGTTACAAAAGTATACAGTAGCAGTCAAATGCCTTGCAGATTGCTCCAAGTTGCTATTAAAAGGGAGTCCCTCTCTGAGACTGAATGGTAACTACTGATTTAAATATCTGAAGTCTTGTTGCTGTTACTGCTATTTCATTGGAAACTTTCCATAATATATAAAACCTGACAAATGAGCTCTGGAGTGTTGCTTGTTTAATCCATGATTTTTACTTTTTCCCCATGTGTTCATTCTTTTTTTACTCCAGCAGATGTAAATTTTGCTTTGGAACTCAGTGACCTGAGACATCGACATGGTTTTCGGATAATCTTGGTACATAAAAACCAAGCCTCAGAAGCACTGTTACATCATGCTCATGAACTTATTTGTTTCGAAGAATTTATCTCAGATTTGCCCCCAAGGTTACCACTGAAAATGCCGGTAAGGTTTCAAATTCTTAATTCAGTAAATATTTCTAAGTGTCAAATCCCTATTTTTCTGATTTTGGGGGGAAGCAATGCTATTTTTATGGTGGAACATAACGTCCACTACAATTTTGGCTGTTGTCTATATTCTAGTTACTGCTGTGTGAATGTGTGGTTTCAGCATTAAGGCTGAAAGAATGAAATAAAGAACCAAGTAGTTTACTAAAAGAAAGTACAACAGCCAAGTCACTTTCACGAAATATTTTATGAGGTAATGTATATTACATGAGTTTCTTTCACTGGCAGAAAGTAGGGTAAGAACTTAGCTGTGCATTAAGACAGCTTTGTGATGTTCTCCTAACGAAGAAGCTGGTTTTAAGTAACACCCTACTGTGTTTTTTTTCTCTGGATGTTGCTCTCTGGATTTGCTGTGTTGTCTTTGCACAGCACTGAGCCTTTTATTTCTTTGGAAGAACTTCTTTAACTGTGCCCTTAACTATGTGTTCACATGCATCTGTGTGATATATAGAATTATTGGGTTGCAAACAGTGAGGCTCTCTTATCTGGAGAAGTAGTCGTGTATTGATCAGAGTGTTTGTAGTCTCTTCTGTCTTTAACATACTTTGGAGATGGACAGTTCAGAGCCAACCTTGGCATTAGTTTTCCCAACAAATGGAAAATTGTAAAGAGATTTTTTTGCAGGGTGGAGCTTCTCACCAGAATTAACATAAAAATACTGTTCTTGAACAGCACATGGGTGTTCTGACATAAAACTAAAATCTTATTCCCTTTAACAGGCATGCCATACATTGTTGTATGTCTACAATCTGCCAACAAACAGAGACAGTAAAAGTGTCAGTAATAGACTCCGGCGCTTGTCAGACAACTGTGGAGGGAAGGTACTGAGCATTTCTGGAAGCAGTGCAATTCTACGTTTTTTAAATCAAGACAGTGCTGAACGGGCTCGAAAGCGAATGGAAAATGAAGATGTTTTTGGTAACAGGATCATAGTGTCTTTTACTCCCAAAAACAAAGAACTTAATGAAACAAAAACCTCCAGCTTTGTTGGAACTGAAAAGGTGAAGTCTCCCAAAAAAGCTAACAAGAACACAAAGCTGTGTCTCTTCAACAAAGATACATGTGATCAGGCTTCTGGTACCAAAGGTGCTGCTGGGAGAGGGGTACAGATTCACGGATCAATTATCAAACCCACAAATGTTAAGAGTTTACAGGTATTGTTGTGTTCTGCATTGTTTTGTAGCCTTGCTGTTAGTCATGTTCTGAAGATTGCTTGCTAGAGCTGTATTTTTAACGAGTCAATCCTAGTTAATGTGTAACTAATGTGTAGTGTATTCATGAGTGAGTTGTATACTCATCTGCTTGGAAAGCATGTGGTGAGTATGAAAGTGTTTTTGCTCTCTCACCACCACTTCTTACTCAGTTTGGAAATATTGTTGGTGCTTACAGAGTCTTGGATCCTAGGTCAGTTGTAGCTTTTAAATTGGTGTTGAAGTAGATATTCACAGCATAGCAAAAATACTAAAAAAAAAAAAAATGTATATACTACCTATATGTATGTGCTAAAAAATCATTGACCATTTACTTCTTTCTGTCACAGAAAATCAAATATTCCTGCTTTTGAAGTGCCAATGAAAATCTAACTAAAGAAAACTTGGACTTTCTGTCATAAGCAATGTCTTTAAGGAAAGTCTAGTGCTTTTTTGCTGACCTTTCTCCTGTTTTGTATAGGAGCTATGTCGACTTGAATCAAAGACTATCAGTAGAAATACTGAAAACCAGCAAGAACATCTAAGAGAACAAATTCCATCTCAGAGTAATTCTAATGCAGTGATTCCTGTGTCTCTGGCAACCAAAAAAACTGGAATGGGAGAATCGTCTTGTAAAAGTAGTCATAAGTATGTTTAAGAACTTAGATGTTAATGTTAACTGCACTTATTTTATATGAATTCTGCAACATAATGTGCTTTCTTTTTGTGTACTTCTAAATAGAAAAGAGACCTCTGCTTCCAGGAGTATTACCAATTCCCCTGTAGATAAAAAAGATAAAGATGAAACTGTATTTCAGGTCAGCTATCCCTCTGCTTTCAGTAAGTTGACAGCCTCAAGACAACTCAGTCCTTTACTTATGTCTCAGAGTTGCTGGTCATCTCGGTAAGTGTCTGGGTCTTATTTGGGAGGTGGAGCAAGAATTTTACAGTATCTGTTTTGATTCTTGATATTTTCATGTGGAGTTGCATAGGTAGACATTACCAATTCATGTGCATGTGAAAAGAAGTTGTTACAGTGTTGCATAATAGTTGACAGGGTGGATAGAAACATGAACTTATATCAGAAACTTATGGTGTGCAGTTGTTTCATGTAGACTTTGACTCTAATACTTCTGAAAAATCAGAGGTATTAAACATCTTACTCCTCTTAATTTCTGTGTCTTTGTTCCTTGTATGAATTTTTCCAAGCTCTTCAAACTCTATTAGAGGCTTAAATATCTGGCGTCTGTTAACTATTAAAATAACTTGAATCAGTTTGATTTATGTGTTAAGATAGTAGGGGAAGACCTGGTGTCACATGTTAAATTGGGTGATTTAGAAGGTCATTCATATTATTCATCAGTCTTCTCAAAGGACATGCTTGTCTTGCTCTGGTGTTTTGCTTGTGTGAAACTTGTTTTGCATGCATACATGTAGTAGGAAAATGCCTTCAAAGTTCTGTATTTGTGTACTTGACCTGTGTCTGTTTTAATGGATTTCAACATATCAGAACTGTGCGATAACTACTTCAGTTCATAAATGTATTTTGTTTACCCAGGAGTATGTCTCCAAACCTTTCAAATAGATCATCTCCGCTCACATTTAATGTAGTAAATCATACCAGCGGTACAGAATGCCCTGATCCTTTTGCAAATGGTGCAGACATTCAGATCAGCAATATAGATTACAGATTGTCCAGAAAAGAGCTGCAGCAAACTTTACAAGAAACTTTCTCAAGACATGGCAAGGTAAAGGGTAAAATCCCTTCACTAAATTTGTCTTTTTAAATACTTCTTGTCTGTGTCTTTATGGGTGTGTTTGTGGTCTAGCTTTGAGTAGGAATAGAAAGCTATCCAAATGTGACTTATACAATATTGCCTTGTAGCAAAGTTTTTCCTTGGCAGGGGGAAAAAAACCCTCAGAACATCACTTATACTAGCTTTCTAATTTGCATGTGGTTTCTGTAGATCTGGTAGTTTGAAGTTTGATATATATCACGTGCGTAAGTGGATCACTGCATGGAGGGAAGGGATATACACTTTGGCTGCATAATCTCTTTAAGCTGTAAGGCCGAATTCTTAGTATCGGATTAAAAACAAGTGAAAACTGAGTTGGTTTTGAACCTTAAGTGATCAAAACCAGGGAGAGTGAGAATCAGTATTTTTTTTTTTTAAAAAAAAGTAACTACTGGGGGAGATCACTACTGTAGTGATGCTGTGTGTGATCTGTAGATAACATTCTTTTGGCATCTTTTGCATGGGAAGGCGGTACCTGAGTACTGTGGCCTTGCCTTGTCCACAGCTCATTACACTGGATCATTGTTTGCATTGTTCTTTTGGCTATAGCTGCTCATACTCAGATTTCTCTTACCTCATGTTTGGCTGTTGGCCACAGTAAGACCACTATTCTGTCAGCTTGATTTGGGTTAATATTTTTGGTAAATACATAAGGTTGTGTGGCTGTTTTTCTTTCAGGTAAAAAGTGTTGAGCTTAGTCCTCATACAGACTACCAATTAAAGGCTACCGTTCAGATGGAAAATCTGCAAGAAGCAATCAGTGCTGTCAACAGTCTTCACAGATACAAAATTGGCAGTAAAAGGATCCAGGTCTCACTAGCAACAGGAGCTACTAATAAATCGCTCTCTCTCCTAAGGTAATAAATACTGTTTTAACTGCTATAGCATGTATTTAGTAGTTCAGAGAGAATTTAAAACACCGAGTGAGGGGATGATAGGAATATAAAAATCTGTGTAATCATCTGATAATCATGTTAACTGCAACTACGCTGACAGTTTTCACTTCAGCATTTTTACATTTTTTACATTAAAGTTGCCTTTAAAGAGGTTAGAACTGTTTCATGGTGTCCTTGTGTTGGGCTTTCGTCACTGCTTTTGTAATACTGATGTACTTCAATAATGTACTTTTAGCAGTTGAATTAATATTATACTTTGCATCTTGTATTTCTTCAAGAAAATGCAAACAAATTCTCTCCTTAAAGAGAGGAGACAGTTCAGATGCTGTTGCTTTCTTTATCTGAGTTTTCTGTAAGGAAAGTGATAGAAGAACTAGAGTGCTAATGCTAGTGGGAATACAAATATTTTCAGTTTCTTCCTTATTGAAAGAAAGCATTACAAAAGTCTTAATCTTTTCTCAAAGCTCCACTTGAAAATAGTGTGTTGGTATATAGTGTATTCACCAATTTTCTTGCTACTGCATAATGTACAACTTCATTTCATTGTTGCATTTTAGTTTATGCCAGTTCAAAATTCTTTCTAAGGTAATGACTAGGTAACTGGTGACTTCTAGTGCTACAGTTCTAATGTTACAACGTATAGATGCTGAAAAACCTACAAAAGATAGAATTTCTCCAAAGATGTTACCTACGTGAGTTAGCCCTGGGACAAAAGGGAATAGTCAGTCCTGTTGTCATATTTACAGATGCATTTTATGATCTATAAACATGTCCCAAATTGGTCCAGAGAATACATAACTATTTCTAATACAGATTAATTTTTGTGCTAACACTACAAAGCTTCTCTTCTAGCTCAGAAGCAATCTCCATTCTGCAGGATGCACCTGCTTGTTGTCTGCCTGTATTCAAGTTCACAGAAATCTATGAGAAGAAGTAAGTTCTCAGTTCTTTTTGTTTAGTGCCTCTAAGAAGAATTCAGTTTTGTGTTTGCTTACAGTGCATTATAGAAACTAACAGGTGCTGTTTTGCTGTTAGATGTTGCAGTATCTCTGTCCAGACTGTTATACTGGCCTTTGGTTGAGGGGTTATACTTCTATTTTACTGATTTTTCTTCTGTTTAGGTGAACAGATTTGTGGTTGTCTGAACAGTTTGCATAGCATAGTTTCTCCAAGTTTCTCCAATATTTTTTTGTTATAAACATAAAATGAAGATTTATTTTACTCTTTTAGGTTTGGGCACAAGTTAATTTTATCAGACTTGTACAAATTAACGGATACTGTGGCAATCCGTGACCAAGGAAGTGGGAGGCTGGTGTGTCTTTTGCCCAGCAGTCAAGCCCGTCAGAGCCCGTTGGGATCTTCACAGTCACATGATGGTTCATCAGCAAACTGTAGTCCTATTATATTTGAAGAGTTGGAATATCACGAGCCTGTTTGTAAGCAGCATTGCCTGAATAAAGACTTTACGTAAGCTGTGCATAAAATATTACAAAATATTATAAAGTATTTGAACAGCAGTTAACACTAATAGGTGGATTAAAGTTAGAGAACATTCACATAGCATCTTTAGTAAATTGTTTTTACTGGGTTGAAGATTTCCTGAAGCCACATAGTAAATTTTTCATCTCACTCAACAACAGCCAGGGTATGCTAGTACTGTCATTATTAGGTGTTCACTGGTAACTAGCTGGTATGTGTTGCTATACTGCTACCCATTTGCTACACATTTTAATCTAATGATAATAAAAATGTGGTCTTCTAAATGTGTATCTTCTGAAAACTTGCTTTAGACCCCTTTTGGAATAAAAGATGGAAAATGCTTGTGACTGTATATAGTGGCCTGGTCAGCTAGTGTCTGTGTCATAGTACGTTTATTACGGGTGTGTATGAGCACAGGCATCGTGCTTAAAGTGAGTGTAGAATGTGTGTATTGACTTCAACCTCTTGTTATTACAGTGAGCATGAATTTGATCCAGATTCTTACAGAATTCCCTTTGTGATTTTGTCTCTGAAGACATTTGCTCCTCAAGTTCACAGCCTTCTACAGACCCATGAGGGTACTGTGCCTTTACTAAGGTAAAGTAGTTTGTTAGTCTTTTAGCCTAAAGGCTGAAATCTTAAGTTTTAAAACTCTATGGCTGTTGTAACATTCTGAAACTACCTGCTGTATTTAAAATTCCCCTCCTCATACATGCTTCTGTCAAATAACTTTATGAAATTACTGCTTTTACATCTTGCTGAGTATTAAAAGATGCTTTTATTTAAAATGTGCATTTTATTAAGGCTTCTGTAGTCTGTTAGTAAGCTGTTAAAGCCTCTTGCTCAGGAACAGGCTCAAAATAATTGTTTTAGGATCATTGTTATGGTAGTATTTTAGTGTATAATAGAAACTTTTTCTTTCTTCCAAAGTTTTCCTGACTGTTATATGTCAGAGTTCAGTGATCTTCAAGTAGTGCCAGAAGGCCAGGGTGGTGTGCCTTTAGAACATCTGATTACCTGTGTTCCTGGAGTTAATATTGCCACTGCCCAAAATGGCATTAAAGTTATTAAATGGATACATAACAAACCACCACCTCCTACCACAGGTAAATATTTAATTTTTTTCTGAACTAATATGTTTCTGTGGAAATATTTCAAAAAGAATACTGGAAAATGTCTTGTATAATTGTTAAACTTAAAGGAAAACTAAGATTATTTTTTCTCTTGTGCTTTAACCTTTGTCACAAATAACATGTAGTGATTACTGGAAGAATACTAGTGCAAGGTTCAGTAATAACATTTATTTTTTTTGTAGATCCTTGGCTTCTGCGTTCTAAAAGCCCTGTAGGTAATCCACAGCTTATTCAGTTCAGTAGAGAAGTTATAGATCTACTTAAAAGCCAACCGTCCTGCATTATACCTGTCAGTAAATTCATCCCAACATATCATCATCACTTTGCGAAACAATGCCGTGTGTCTGACTACGGGTATTCCAAGTTAATGGAGCTGCTAGAAGCAGTACCTCATGTACTGCAAGTGAGTTACCTGGCACTGTTCCTTTTACTTCGGAGAATTGTATTTATATCTTCAAGTGTCTGAATTATGAGCCTGTTGGTTGGTATTACATAATAGATGTCATGGAATTACCTTGTTGACCTCGAAAGAGATATTACAGTCCAAGGTTCAATTAAGTTACTTCCTCCTTGTCTTGAGTTGTTAGTTCTCTCTTGTTTACCTATCCCACCTTTCCAAAATAACTTATTTGGAAATTAACACTTTATTTAATCTATGCCTCTACTGGCAAGTTTGAAGGTTTTCTTTGCCTATAATCAGTGCTTGGGTAAGTGGTTTTAGGTAAAAGAAACACAGTAAACATCTGAATGCCAGTAAGTTAGTCTGTGTAGGTTGTGTCTTGAAGGATTGTTCTGTGAAATAACAGATTGCGTGGCCTTATCTTACAAAAAAAAACACTATGGTCACATTAGCTTACTGCTTCAAATGCTAGTTGTTGTGGAAGTTTAAAGTAATCAATACAAATTATGTAGCAATTGCAGTAGTACTCATGGAGGAAGTATTTCTTGATGGCATACGCTTTATTACCGAAAGTATATGGATTTATAAGGCTGTCTGTATGAACAGTTGTCTATATCCCTTACTCTCTAGAGTACCTATACTAGAACTGGCTTCTAACCAGCTTGTAGAAGTAATTAACTGAGGATGCTAAGGATGAGTGATCAAATAACTTTCTTTCAGATTCTTGGCATGGGTTCCAAACGCTTGTTAACTCTAACGCACAGAGCTCAAGTGAAACGCTTTACTCAGGACCTACTGAAGCTTCTGAAATCCCAGGCCAGCAAGCAAGTTATTGTAAGGGAATTCTTACAGGCTTATCACTGGTAAGTTAACTTCTGATGAAACAGGAAGAATTGTGCTGGGTATGTCTATCCAGCGGTGGCTTTTAAACCTCGTGCAAGAGGGGTCAGCACTTTTCATCTTAGTACAAAACTTGTGGTAACTGTATTCCATGATTTGCAATTTCCAACTTCTAATGAAAGTTAAAAGTTCTGTCAGGCTGTACTGCTTTACTTTAGTATTAGGCTCACATAGGTTTCTTGAAGTGGAAAATAAGTTATTTTATTTCATTAGTCCTATTTGAAGCTGACTAATGTATTTAAGCAGCTTGTAGCATGTTTATAATATGAACTGTTACAGGGAAAGTTAGGCATTTTTTTTAGAGGGAAACATAAAATAGACTGAATGTCAATAGGTGTTTAAAATTTAATCAAATTTAACAATGACATAAAAATGAGGATGAATAATAGCTGTTTTGCCATTACCAGGAGTTATTCTAGTCTGGTTTTAAAAAGAAATAATTCCTTGGATCTTTTTTAAAAATGTTTTCCTTACTGTGAAGATAGAAAGTAGTACCTCACGCTTTGAGGAAACTATTGTATCTTAGTGCTACATGTGGTCCACTTCTAAAAATGTGCTTTTGCACTACATGTGCCAATGCCTCCTTTGTGGAAATGCACACCTTTATTTCTGCTATTGGTAAAAATAATACTGGCTGTTTCTTAATCTACTAAATGTGCATCTCCCTTATGGTTGGTTAGCTCTGGCAATTCCTTGAATAAGAATGCTTGTGAAACGTTCCTGCATTTGAGAAGTACTCATCAGTCTGGAGGGAAAGGAGTAAGGGGAGCAAAATACCTTTCACTATTCTGCGTAATATTGTGAATTTTAATAGCCTGTTTTCCAGGATAGGTCTGTAAGGTCTATAGTAGATCTATACCTGCTCTAAAGACCTTAGCTTGTCAAAGAGTATGCATCTTTATTATGGAAATACAAATGGTTGAAAGTGTGGCAGCATGGGGGACATGCAACATGTTTTTCATTCTCTTCCTAAAGTAATAGTATTAAAATTCAGGTTTTCTATTGTCACTTGCAACTACTAGTGAGGTGTCTAGTGGCTGGCATGGCTTTCTTCGAGTGCCATGAGTCATTAGAGTAACCTTTATTTTTCTGGTTAGAATAGATAACTCGGTTTAAGAGTACTTTTTCCTTTCATATGCTAATGTTGGTAATATGAAAATTATGTGTATTTTGTTGAAATCTGAGGGTTATCCTAATAGCTCAAAATTTTCACATTTGCATTATACAATTTTATAAAACTTGCAGGTGTTTCTCCAAGGATTGGGATGTTACTGAGTATGGAGTTTGTGAACTGGCTGATATAATATCAGAAATTCCAGATACAACCATCTGTTTGTCACAGCAAGATAACGAAATGGTGATTTGTATTCCCAAAAGAGGTATGTCTGAGTACCTTTTTTACTGTTACAGAAATTGTTCAAATACTTTAAAAACCAGGCTATGTAAAACATGTAGAAGTGATGTGGGTTATATTTTGTTGATGATGGTTCTTTCTACCTCTGTAACCACCTCTAACTGTAAGGTAGTTCTCAAGTTATAACATACAGGGTTGGTTACATTAGGAATAATTTTCTAATGGAACAGACAGGAAAGCAAGTGGCAAAACGAAGTCATGCTGCCACTACTGTATATAGTGTTATATATGTATACTGCATATATTTCTGTGGTACGATTAGAGAGCGGGTTATTTCTACACAACACATACTTAAATATTTGACTATTAAAGATGTTGTAAAGTACTGATCACATGCTTATTTTGGACTACACGTCTTAGTTTAAGACGGGTCCTCAATATTAGAAGAAAGTGGTGTAATGTGAGCAATCTGAAAATTTACTATTTTCTTATGTTCTGCTATATGTCAAAATAATTCTATTGGTACATAGCTATAGCTTTCTTTTTTAATTTTAGAACGCACACAAGAAGAAATTGAAAGAACCAAACAATTTTCTAAAGAGGTGGTAGACTTACTACGCCACCAACCCCACTTTCGAATGCCCTTTAATAAATTTATTCCATCTTACCACCATCATTTTGGTCGTCAGTGCAAACTTGCTTACTATGGTTTTACAAAACTACTTGAACTCTTTGAAGCAATACCAGATGTGTTACAAGTAAGTCCTAAAATCTGTTTGTTTCAGCATGAGTTTAAAAGTACACCATTTAGAACTCACGCTAAAGTTATTTTAGCTAGCTGTATTTAAAACTTCGATATAGCCATGTTAGTCAACTGTTGAAGGTCTATGGCATGTTCACACTAGTTTAACACATTCAGATTGGATTAGATTCACAAAATTCAGTGCATCAAATTCAGAGCTAAAATCAGTTAAATTTCATTTAAGTTGTGTTAAACTTAAAGTGAGCTATTTTTATTGCCTACTTTGTCACTTCAGAAACTATGCGTTTTATGTTGCTATGTAGGTACCTTGTGAGGTAGCCCTGCTTTATACCTAATAATTGCTTGTAAGCACTGAATTTTAGTTGCAGATTATTTTTTTTCCACTCAAACTAGGTAACTCACATTAACCAAGTGTAATTCTGGTTTTGTAGGTATTGGAATGTGGAGAAGAGAAAATACTCACGCTCACAGAGGTGGAGCAAGTCAAAGCAGTTGCTGCCCAGTTTGTTAAACTGCTGCGGTCTCAGAAAGACAACTGCCTAATGATGACTGATTTATTGACAGAGTACAGTAAAACATTTGGATATACGCTGCGTCTTCATGACTATGATGTTAGCTCAGTTCCAGCTTTAATGCAAAAACTCTGTCATGTTGTAAAGGTAATGCTCTTTGTAATTTATCCACCGAAAAGGTATGTAATGTGTTGAGGATTTCAAATCTATCTCAAATTACTGTTCTGTGTGTTTAATAATGTAAATTTTGATTTTTAACTTTTTCTAGGAAAATTCATCCACATTTAATGAATAACAAGTAAAGCATTGTATTAGAATGCTTTTTTAATAGTAGTGCAGTTTTTCTCCCAACTTTTGACTGTGTTAAAAGTAGTCATTTCCGGTTAGCTCTAGTATGTCTCACTCTCTCATGATGTCTTATATTCTTGATTTTTTTAATCTGATTTGAGGCGCTAACTCTGATTGGAAATAGATATTGGCATACAAGATCATTAGACAAGTAGGGTTACTCCTATGTAAATACAGATGTTTTCTTTTAGTTTCTCCCATGCTGTTATTTCAGCAGCTGGTGTTCAGGCTGGAGCTTAGTCACTTCCAACTGTCTTGGAACAAATAATAAAATTGTCTACTGCATAGACAAACTGCTACACAGATTTTGTATTTCAAGTAAATATTGTTGTAATTTATGTTGTAAGCTTCATCTTTAAGGCTTTCACTGGGGTATTATCAGATGCTGGTGTGTAACACAAGATACAGCTGTGCTGAAACCTTAGCTATACACTTCATAGATTGATCTCTTCCCTGTCCCTAACTACATTCCAAATTCATTTTTGTAGGTTGTTGACACAGAGGCTGGCAAGCAAATTCAGCTGATAAATAGAAAATCTCTGCGGACTCTGACTGCCCAATTACTAGTCTTGTTGATGTCTTGGGATGGAACATCCTTTCTCTCAGTTGAACAGCTTAAACAACATTATGAAACAATCCATAGTACTTCTCTTAATCCATGTGAATATGGTTTTATGACCTTAACAGAGCTCTTGAAGAGTCTGCCTTATTTGGTTGAGGTATAAAAGTTGTTTTCTGGTGTTTCATACTTTCAAAGAGACATAATAACTAGAGGATACATAAGCTTGCACTCTAATTCTTTTATTTTCCTAATAGGTTTTTACCAACGGTGCCACAGAAGAATACGTGAAACTTACAAATCTGTATATGTTTGCAAAGAATGTGAGGTCCTTACTTCACACCTACCATTATCAGCAGATTTTTCTTCATGAGTTCCCACTAGCATATAGCAAATACACAGGAGAAGTGCTGCAGCCTAAGGCATATGGATGCAATAATTTAGAAGAGCTCTTGGGAGCAATTCCCCAGGTGTGAAGAATTGTTTTGCAATTGAGTTGAGACTTCTGAACTAAAAAAGTTAGACACCTCTAATTTCTGACACTTGGTTTGAATTATTTGTATGGTTATATTTTCTGAGGAGGCTTGTACCAGTTGTATTTTAATAGCTTTTGAGAAACTGGGCAATTGTAATAAGAATTTCTTTTTTGAAATGTTTTGGGCGAACTTCGCTTAAGAACTGTTCTGGGTAAGGCCACAAACTTTCTTGCTTTCTTGGCATCTTTATCAAGTGAGGTAACTTTTGTTTTCACTGTAAAGAACTACAGTATTCAAGTTCAATTCTGCTTACGGTAGACTTCCTGGAGTAAGGAGCTGTGGCATCTTGTTAGAAGCATCACAGTGGCACTTTGCTGTGCCACCTTGTCATCCACATGCACTTAAGTGCTTTAGGATAACTTTGTGACCCAGTTTATGGCTGTTCTCTTCTGGGTAGATTAATATTTGTGGAGAGTAACAAAACAGAAATTTAGAATTTCATATTTAAACATACATTAATATTTAGTACACTTTCTAGCCCTATGGGTTCCCTTTGTTTGGCATCAATTTTGAGACACTGCTTTTACTTAGTGTAGTACAAATTAGCAATATAGTTCAGTTGACTTAAAAATAACTTCAGTGCAAGACTGGATGAAGGCACTGAGTAAACTGCTTTAGGCTTTGAAGCTAGCATGTACTGTTGTTTAATTCTGTATTTTTCTCTATAGGTGGTCTGGATCAAAGGACATGGCCATAAGAGAATCGTGGTACTGAAAAATGATATGAAAAGTAAGCAATTTCAGTTTTGAACCAGTATCATAGTTTCCGTTTCTTTCTTTTTAAGAGGTCACTTTAGCAAATGAACTTGCCTTTTTGTAGCTCGTTTTAGCTCACCTAGTTTTCCCCCTGCTGATCATGTGGATGATCATGGAAATCAACTTGCTGACCATAATGGACATATTATGGAGACCACAGGATCCACTTCATCAATGGAATTAAGTCTAGGAACACCTAGCAATGGTAATGCTAAGTTGATTTGTATAAGAAATTTGTCATCTCTGGGGAAATAAGCAGAGTAAGCAAAGCAGCATGGGGAAAGCTGTGTGAGTTAGATTTAACTTCTGCGGAAATGTTTTCAGGTTTGAAAGCTGATTCTTTGATCATCTCAGTGTGTAGTTAGGCATGTCCCTTCAACAAGGGCATCTGTTCTCAGCTCTATGTATAGTCACTGTAATACTTTCCCCTGGATTTTAGTGGAAACTTAAGTCTGTATGGATAAAGCTAATGAGAAAAGATGGTCAGTAGTACCTTCTGGCAGGGTTGTCTCCTACCTTCTGCTAGGGCATAGTGCTCTTTCTTCAGTTATCTTTTTGTTTATGTATTGGCAAGTAATGACAGTCCTATTTGCATAGGTCTGTCTGCAAATAAAAGTAATTGGGAAATGTTGAGCTTATAGTTCATGTCTTGCTGTGGTCTCTAATTCTTTTACTGCCATTAGTTCAGAGAACTTGAGAAATGATTCTTGAGGTATTACTGAAGAAGTCTAGACTTACTCCATTTAGTAAGGGCATGTTACTTTATTTTGAAACTTAATTTTCGCATTTAAGTGGTAGCTGGCATGTAAATAACTGATGCGATGTCAGTACATCTGCAGGGGAGTTTTCTGGGAAGTGGCCCTTCTGTTAAAAGACTTCCTCATCTCTGTCTATTAGTTAAGTTTGGCAAATAGTGGATTTTACTCTAGGGATATACCTGCTCGGGCAAGTAGCACGTTCAACAGAGTTTTGCTGTCTGCTGTATGGTAATTAGGTTGATTAGATGCTTTTCATCCCAGCAAAGTAACTGAGGATTGTATATGGCTTGTATAGCTTGTAAATAAATATTCAGAATTACATCTGAAGGATTTGCATTTAACAGTGCAAAAATAATAACACCTTCATAACTTACAGATGCTTTGAGAGACGTTCTCTTATTTTTGTAGTTTCTAATCAAACTGAGCAAGAACTTCTTTGCCTCACCAATACGTCTCCTGTTGACCTCTTGTGCGAGCCAGTTCCTTCCTGCTTACCATCCCCGCAACTGAGACCTGATCCAGTGGTTCTTGAGTCTGCTGACCTAATTCAGTTTGAGGAACGTCCTGTACCTCTCTCTGGTAAGAGTTTGTTTGCCTGTTGTGTCTAATGTAGTGCTGATGACTCGTGATCTCAAAAACAGAACATCAGACAAACAGTTGTTTAGAAAGTTCCATTTTAAAAACTAGATATTGCCCAATAGGATGTGTTGGAAATGCAGTTAGCTTCTATCAGATGTCTGAGTACTGACAATGAGTACCCTACAGTGGCTATTGAGGTGAATTTTATAGGTACCTTATCCCCCCACCATTAAAATTGCATTTTGTCAAGCTGTTGCGGTCTTTTCACCAGAGTAATTTCATTGTGCTTTTTGAGCACTGACAGGCTTAATTTATGAGAATTAAATTAAGCCTTCTAAATAGTATAGCACAAAAAGAGCCAAAAGCAAACCTCATGTCAGCTACAGAGGTGAATGTGACACATCTCTTGACTTCAAATCAGGCTGACAAGCTTTTAAACACTCAATTTTTTTTATTAGTGGAGAAGCATTTTTTCAAGAACAGAGCATTAATAGAGTTGTCTTGCTTATTTTAGAGATGATGATTTTAACAGAAGAAGAAAAACAAAGAATTGTTACCACAGCTCAAGAAAAATTGACCTCTGGTTCTGTGGTATCTAACACCATAGAGAATACTTCAGTGCCTCCCTGTCAGTCCTCTGAAACCCAACTAAACAAGGAAGCAATGGACAGCCCAGCCAAAAAGCAACACAAAAACAAGGTGAAATTGGCAGCCAACTTCTCACTTGCACCTGTAACCAAGCTTTAACTGTTTCTTTTAGTGTGAAAGACAAATATCTATGGACTCTGCACAAAATAAAGCTATTTGCTAGCCCTTATGTATTTTAATGAAAGGCCTAGAATTAATTTGTATTTAAATGTGTTCTGTGAATATTTTGTTCCTTTTACACTGAACACAGCTATTAGCAGAGCAGAATTTTTTCTATTATTTTGAAAAAATCCAGCGTTCATTAAATTATTCTTAAATTTTACAGTTTTTCATAAATGTGTTCAGTAAAAGCAAAATATAAATTCAACTAAAATGGAACATTTTATTTTCCTTAAGCCTCGTTGGTGGTGTAATCATACATGTAGCATATTATACTCTATAGGCTGTTGCTTACTGGTATTGTTTCAGACAGTATTAATAAAATGCATGATCTGTCTTTCAAAAGCCTGTTAAGAAGTTTTAACGTGCTGACCTGAAGTGACAAGAGTTGAGGGAGTTGATTGTACTCCAAAGGAGAAACTTGTTCTCTGCCCTTTCAGATGACTTGTGGCTGCATTGTAAATTCTTTTTTGTGTGAAGATGTCTGTAGAAGATTATGTGGATTTTTGTAAAACTTGTTTTAAATGTTTTCTGTACCTTTCAGTTCCATTTAGGAGCTTTCTAGGACATTGATGTTTTAAGCTTCCCTTTTATGTTTAGTTCCAGTTTGGCATGGATTTGGTTAAGGAAAAAACTGTCTTGGTGTTATGAGTTTGAGATAGAGACACACACATTTTATTGTGTCTAGAAATGAAGTTAGGAAGATTCTGATAATTCTAAAATATGCATGTAATGCATAAATGACAGATAATGGAGCAGGTCTTATTAAAATGTTTTTTGATGGAAGATGTCGATGCTATTTCCACCTGTAAGGAAAGTTCTAACTACATGTGGAAATGCTAAGGTTGTTCTGCTTAACCTTGTTTTCTATTTTTAAGCATCTTTGGTAAATGGGAAGCTTATTCTTTGATGTGCTGTCTTTTAGCTGTGTCTGTTTTTATTCTAAAACTTACTCCTAGTGTTGGAAGCTGTTTTTTTTTTCAAATTGTGGTGTCTTGTGTTGGCTTTTGAAAGGGCCAGCCTTGGAAGAGAAGTTAAGTCAGTGGATGACCTCAACTCTAGTTAGCAGAAGCGTCCAGTGTATGAGGCTTTATACCCATTCTGGGTAACCATGGCATTTACAATGGGTTGTATTTGCCAGGCAGCAAATAAATTGCTTGTTGTACTGAAAGAACCTATACCAGAGGTTTTCCACTGGCCAACTGGATTTTTTAGGTGGATTCTATTGTAATATGCAAGAGATGGAACATGGGCTCTATTTTCTCAGCCAGCAACAGGAAATGCCACTGAATAATGGCTATGGACAGAATTTTACTAGTCAGATTTTGTTATAAAATCTTTTAAATTTAGACTTTACCTGTAGTAAACATATAGCCATTGTGAATGCAGAGAAACACTTGGAAGTTTTTCTGAGCATTATGGCACAGTATCTGAGTCCTTAGTAAGCCTCTACAGACATCCTGTGATTTAGAATAAGCTTTCTTGAAATGCTTTTAATAAGTTTGAGAACATCTGCTTTCACCTTACCTTTGATAAGTTAACACTGATCACTTAGATCTTTGTTTCAGAAGAGCATGCATTGGAGAAAAGGCAAATCTGGAGTTCTGTTTTCATAAGGTGCAGCTGCAAGTCATCTAGAATACTGAAGAAAACCAGGTTTTGATGCTTTAGAGGAAAATATGGTATTTGTCAAAGTGAATGTGGTTATACCATTTATGGAGGTCAGCATACCTTTTCTGGATTCATGTGTGATTCTGATGAAATTGCTGTTTGAAAGTAATAGAATAATACTTTTGAGAAGTTGTGTTTATAGTGTAACAAAATAGCTATTTGAATTGCAATATATTTTTTTATCCAAAGGGTTAAATGAATGATGTGACTTACAGATTTAAAAGCATTACAACCATGAAATTCTTTAATTTAACAATTAATGTACTATCTCAGATTCATGTCTGTTTAAAAAAAATGTCACTGAAGCCCTCAGTTTATGCACTATCTTTCTTGGAGTGGGAGGGAGAAGAAATCCTTTTCTTAGCTGTCTACTTTGTTTGGACACTTTCTTTTGTGGCTCAAGTGCTGTTTTGTGTGTTGGGACCAAACAGTTGTGTCAATAAAATTTTCAAGCAAGCATAACTCTTGTCTTTTTCTGAAGAAATGTAGGTTAAGAAAAAAACAAACTGCTCTAGAATCCTTAACTTGCTGTGTCATTCACACTAAGTTGAATTATCCAGACAGAGCAGATAGCTAAATTTTGGGCTTTAATGAAGATGAAAATTCCATGAATCCATAACCTGCTACTCTGGAGAATGTTTTTTTTTCTTTTCAACTTTTGCAATTCTTTTATTGACAGATGCACTCAGCAGTTTCCTTCTGAAAACAAGCCATAAAGCTGTTGTACAAAGCAGTAAGAATTACTAACTACTCTAAAGAGAAAAATGGAGAAAAGTATAAATGGAACAGGTAGAAATAAGGTTCCCTTAATTTTAATCTCACTTTCAAATGTTAAAATATGTGATTAATGTCATAAAGTCCTGCTGTGCAATGAAGTTAGCCAGTCACTCTTGGGGTAAAAGCTTTGTTTTTTAAGCTTGAAGATGGTAAATATCCAGGTGCTATAAGTTTGGCACAAACTACTTTGCAACTTCACTAGAGAGCTTTGAACTTCACTTCAGAATCTTAATTAAAATACTGCAAGTAAACTGTTCTGTTATGTCATCTCAGGTTTATGTGCAAAAGTAAAGAGCTGGTTGAGCTAACTCCTGATTTTTTTATTCAGTGGTCTTACTGCATTCTCATTAATGGAACTGTCAAGGGGAGCAGGCTGCAATAAATGTCAGGGTGACCTGAGGTAAATGGTTGCTTGACCCTGTAGAATACTAGGTCAGTCCAAAGTGTTTAAGTAGTTACATAAAAACTAATTCAGCATTCTATAATTGGAGTAAAAGATACCCCTTCCCAAAAGGAGGGGCAGGCAATTGGTAAAAGATTTCTAAAGCATAGGAAACAAATTGTAAAATCAGTACTCCAACTTTACTCTGTGGTAGTTGTGAATGCTTTTAAGTATGTGAGTACAATGCCTCATGCTACCTGATATGCAATTTAACTGCAAAAGGTGAGTGATTTTAATTGTTCTATTGTTATCTTGCTGTGGACATTCTCATTTCTTTCATTCTCATGTTAAGTCACTTGTTTAAGTCAATTAAAGTTATGATTAAAGTAAATTTTTTCAGGATGATTCATTTTGTCTGCCTTAATGTAACAGGATGGTGTAGTTGCATGGTAAACTGTGGTTTAACTTATATTTCTATTAAAAAAATAAACAACAAGACAGGCATAATGGCAGAGTTGCAAGTAGAGGGGGGTATAAGACATAGCTGACACTTCAGGTGAAATGTGGAATAATGCTAGTAGGAAGTATGATGGAACATCACGCTGCTCCTGAAGCTTTGAAGTTCCTGAGTGGAGAAGCTGACAGAAGGGTTTTCTTTCAGACAAAGCGAAACTTTTGGGTGTGAAAGAAGGAAAGCAATCTTTATGTACAACGCACTGAGGTTCTGGTCACAGACAAATGACTTTGTCTAGACAGTTCCAGGGCTTTGGTGAGGGGTGGGGAGGTGGGAGCTGAGTTACAGGGCCTTGCTTTGATAGCCATTTACAGAAAGGTGAATGAGTGAAGACTGAGTAGCATCAGTGAAACCTGCTTATACCTGCTTATCAGTCTGGGGGAATGATGCTGTGTTTCCTTTTAATCTTTTCCCATCATTTTTTATTCTTCCACCTGAAATACATTGTCTTTTGTAGCTAACCTTTATGCAATTTGAATACTTCATTCCACTTCATTCCTTTTATCTTTTTTCTAACAGTCCAGCCTTTACTTTAAGTGACTTGTTCAAAGCTTAACCTAGATACCTGTTCAGTATTTCTTACTGCAGGAAGGTGCTGATGTCCTTTAAAGTCAATATTTTTGAAGGTAAAATGTATACTGTGGTGTCGTATAGTGGATGTGTGCTATGGAACAATTGAGATCCATAGAGATTCTTCTGATGCTCTTCCACAGTTCAGGTGGTATTTGTTCAGAGGACAACGTGATAAAATGTCTCTACCATTCCAGTGTGCATTACTTTTAAAGTAGTGTTCCTCCTTGTATGGCCTGGTTTCATGTTTTACATTATATAGATGGAGGAAATTAAAAAAAATCTGACTAACAAATAACTATTAAAAAGCTTTGTAGCTGTGTATGCTACAGAGAGCAGATGGTGATACGGTGGTGTAAATAGAGAATGCCACTTGATAATAAACTTCAAGATAAGTTGCCACTTCATTGATAAGATGCCACTTCAAGATATTATTTCTGAGCTCTCTTTTGTAGAGTAAGAAATGCTTCTATAACAAAACCCTTAAGGCCTTTTTTTAGATGTCCTATTAGTCCTGCCGTATTCTTAGCTCCCTTCTATCTAGAATACTCATCTAAGGAAAAAAAAATTTTCTGTTGGTTAATTACCACTAACAATGTTGCATTTATTTTCCCTAAGCATTTGTGCAGTTTGTCTTCAAGCAGTCACAAGCCTGACAGAAGCAGCCTGACAATGGTGGTTGTACATAGAGGGAGAACTGTTTGAAGTGCAGATTGCGTATTTGAGGATCTCCTAAATTTAAGCTCAAGCATTAGGATAGGATCCTCAACTGAGGACAGAAGGTTGTTGCTGACACACTTCGGATAAAGAGGTGGTTATTCAGTGAGACCTAGCGCCTTACTGGATTGCAGGTAAGTAATTTACCTAAGAGTAAGATAAACAGCTAATGCTTGAAGGAAATTCAGAAAAAAAGCAATGAAGTTACACAGGAACAAATCACATGATAGCTGTGTAACTAGGAAACGGTGTAACTAGGAATTTCTTATATAGTTTTATTTTTTAAAGTGCAGAGATGGGAATGTGATGGTGGAATAGGACAGCTACATGCAAATTTCCAGGATGCTCTCACCTAGTTAGTATGAAATCATAAATGGATTGGGAGGAAGAGATAAAATTTTCAGGAAGTTTTTCCTAAGCTTATTACCATTATATTGAAGGATCCATATACTGCAGGACTTCCAGGATATCCTGGACTTTGTTCAAAGCATTGGTAATGTCTCTAAAAAAGCATAGCAAGATATCAAATATGGAAGGTCCTTACCCTTATTAAGGTAGTTTGCCTGAAAAGTTGAGTGAGGTGTTCTTGTACCATAGGACTTTCTACTCTTATGGGTTGTGTAGTATGGACAAAGTATAAAAGCAGCTGGTTTGTGCTTCTGGTCGTTATATTTTGTGTTATCAGGGACTGCTTAGTCCTTAGACAAATGATAGCAATTCTAGAGTGCTTGTCTTGCTCATTAGGACCCTTTGGAAGTCCTCAAGCACAAGCCTTCAAAAATTTCCTTTAAAATATATTAGTACTAGGCAGGGTTTTGGAGTGACTCTAACCTAACCTTTCATGCTTCTTCAGGAGGCTGTAGAACTGCCTTTGCTAGCTCAAAGGCAATGTAATTTGTGAACTGTGATCTTGTGCCAGAAGTAAGTTTGTAGTAATTCAGGAAGAAAGAAGGTGAGAAATTGGAGCTGTTGCAGACACTTTGAGCTGATGCTTGTTCATTTCACCTTATTTCACCTTGAGCTTCAGAACATGTATTAACTGCTGTATACTACCCCAGTTAGTCTATGGCACATCCAGTAATGCTGTGCTGTTTTCCTCCATTGTTACTCAGTGACACCGGCGTATAGGATATGTTAAAGCCTCAGGCATTGCAGTATCTCAGAACAGTGCTTTGGGAGCCATGCACTCGTAAGTCAAGCTGTGGGTCCAAAAGTGTCAATTCAGCCTCTTAGTTACTGGATTCAAAAGCTGTAGAAAAGGAATTTTGCTAGAACACCTATTTTGCATGATGAAATCTGCTGGTTAAAAAATATATATATATATATAATCTGTGGATGGGATGAGGTAATTGCCTCATGAAAACTTTAGGATTAGCTGCAGTCATCTCTACTGGTTTTGAGCTTTCTTAAAGTACTTTACAATTTACCTGAAGTAGAACTTTTGGTAGAAGCCCACAGAACAACTTGATACTTTTTAGGTTGTTGGCTGGTATTTAGTAATGGGTCTGTGGTTGTGTATGTACTGTAAGAGGCTCCTTAGGTATGCTTATTGAAAATCTGAACTCAGTTTCTTTAAATTCTTCTCTAATAAAATATGCGTGACAAAATATTTTCTGATAACTGCTTGCTGGTGAGTTTAACTTTCATAGTCTCTATTCATTCTCAGCTGAAACCAGTTCTTACTGACTGTAAAAAGTCTGAAATCGCATGCTTTTTGCAGCAGTTAAACTCTGGCTATTCATCAGCTGCCTCTGAAGCAGTCAAAGCTGTCACTTGCATTTCAGAACTAGAAACACAGTCTCCGGGCTATGATTCTACATCTTGTGTAGAATGAGCTCAAACTCCTTATTTTCCATCACACTGAAATCTATTACCTCAGTGTTTCAGTTCTAAGTGGCATGATTTGAGATCAAGCTGAACAGAGTATTGGGAAAACTGCTCTCCTTAACCATCTGCTTAGTGGCAAGTGAAAGACAAGTGAAAGCATGCTCTTATGCTTGTGTAGGAGGACAAAGTATGACAAAGACTGACTCACACAGGAACTTATGATCCACCAGCTGCAAAGATGAAGGCATGCCTAAGTACCTTTTGCAGCCCTGCATTTCAGCCTGCAGTCAAATAGGGCTTAATACTGGTCTCTGGAAAAAAAAAAAAAGTATTTTAGGGGGTTGTATTCCTAAAAGCACTTGTTAACTCATGAAGTGTCTTGGACAACAAGACAGTAAGTGTCACCAGGATACAATCAGGCAGAGTCTGGATGATGCAGTCACTTTGTGTGTTGCTGATTTTGAACTGTCATTTCTTGGTTGGGTTGCAGGGTTATGTTAGAGCTTTCTGTTGAGCCCAATTATTTGGGAAAGAAGTGGGGAGGGATACTCATCTTCCACACACCTTGTTCAGCCAATGTAAAACTGCTGCTGTTAGGTATTAGTTGCCCAAAAACTCTTTCAGTACAAACTTTGGTAATAATTTTGATTTCACTGCATGCTGGCCTCCTGCAGCAGAATGCTTGGGGTAATAAGAGCAAAGATGCACTTGATTGCATCTCATCCCCTCTATCTGGTCCTGTAGACTCTGCTCCCTGAGACTGCTTAGAGCCCTGCAGTGTGAGGAACATCTGTAAAACTCCAGGGAAACCAGGCAGTGCTGAATTTCCTTACTGCTGCTAAGCCACCCTGGCTTGGCAGCTTCTTTATCCAGGACCCGAAGATGGCCAGCAGTGCCGGGATTTTGCTGTCAGGCTCAATCAGAATGGTCCTGATATTAACTCAAAAAAAAAGTCTTGCTGGAATGTTATTTGGGTATGTCAAGACCTTTATCTTCCCTGTGGCTAGGAATGGTCTTCTGCTCTGGGCTGTAGTGAGGTTTCAGTGTCATCTAAGAGAGTCACAAGGTTAGCTATTGCTCTTTTTTTTTCCCCCTATGGGGCTCCTACTGGAGAATTTTTTTTTTGCAGAGACAATACTAATTTTTTAGTGGCATCATGAACTTAGGTAATTCTTCCTTGCAGAATACTAATACTCCTTTTGTGAAGTATAGCTGCACAATAAATGCATCCCAATACTCCATAACCACTTCAATAACAAGGAAAAAACCACGTGCTTAGTGTAACACAGCAGCTTAGTTTATTTGGAAATACGTTTAACTTTGAAGAGATTCAGTAGGCCTAGGGGAAAGTGCAAGAGCCATTTGCTGGTAGAATTGGTCTTCAGTATGAAGAGCACTGCTTACTCCAGAAAAGTGTCAAATCCACCTCAAACTTTATTCTGTCTCTGCTGCCTTGCCTTTTTTGGCTGGATGAACAGCCAGAACTTCCTCCAGAAGAGATTTCAGGTGCTTCAGTCAACCACCCTCCCTCTTTGCAGACAGTAACACACATCTGAGAATTGGCTCCAAAATGATGGCAGATGGTCAGTGTAGCCCCCTAAACTTCCTTGTCCAAGATCTTCTGCTGATTGAAAATAGGAGGGGGTGCATACTGTACTGTGTTCATAGGGTCATGGAAGCTACAGAGACTCTCCTTGCAAATACTGTTTGTCTGAAATTTCTTTTTAACCCAAAGACTGAGATGTTCACGCACTTAATTAACAGAGTTCAAAATACAGAGCAAAATTTGTTTAGTTACAGCTGTTGAAGACAGCTGTTGAAGTAAACTACTAGGGCTTTGCTGTGTTCTGGGTGGACAACGCTGTAAGCCAGTGTGACCACAGTTGATAATCAGACCTCAGTCTTTAAAAAATAAATAAAACAGCCACTTTATTGCTAAGCAGTATCACTAATTCCACTTCCAAAGGAACCACTGGTGCACTGCAGACAAGTAAAAACAGAACTAAGGCATTAGCTAATTAAAAACAAAATAAATGCACATAAAGAAAACCTTTCAGCCAAGCTTCTGGAAATAAAGTTCACTCTCATTAATATTGCTGTAGATCAAGTCCCTCTGGGGCACTGGCTAGCAATGCTAACTGCCTATGAATATTCCTTCTGTCTTTGCTGTGCTTTCTCTTCATTGTAATTAGAGGGGAGCTCTGTAGCCTAGTCATGAGTCCTGAATTCGTAGAGAAGTTTAGCTCAATCTTTAATACAGATAATACAAACCTCCATTCCTCTGATCTTATTTCCTTCCCAACGGACTGTAGGCAGCTATGGCACACAGGAATTAGCCCAGACATCAGCACATTTAGCTATAATGTGCCTAAGTCACCTCTACTCTTCCAACAACTGTCTGAATGAGTCCTTCAGGCTCCTTCACGTACTGGCATTTGCAGTGCTTGGTTGTTACAGCTGACCCTCCAAAAGGCTTTAAGCTGGCTACTTCACTACAGGTTGCTTTTCCTAACTTCCCTTTACATTTTGTTAATGGTATCAAACGCCTGTACCTTAAAGACATCAGGAATTACCAGTATCTTAGTTGGGCACCAGTAAATTCAAGAGGCTGTTGAATTCTCCAGAAGTCAGTGGGCATTCCTTTCCCTTCTGTGTATTTTGTATTAAAGGCTAGGAAGTCCCCCTCCCACAATTCTCCTAATGTATGCAGGTACTATACAGAGCAGATGTTACCAGCTACAGAGCTTAATGTGATGTATATCCATAAGGTTGTCTAACTATATATGACTATTTGGCCTGGGATATGTTTTCTTTCTGCATCTTTGTTCAAAGTATTTCAGGTGCTTCGCTTAATGTCTTAGTGGAAACCTTTGTATTTTTCCCTCCTTGATCCTTAAACCTTAAGGAAATTGTGGTGGCAAATCACTTGTCTCATGTGAGTCTGCAGTACTGAAACATGATTCTGGAAATGCAAATGTTCTTCATTAAGCACATCCCTAGTATTGGACTGGTTTATTTGTACAAGAATAGTCCAATTTACTTTATAGTGTCTATCTCCTTGAACCTTAGTAAGGTACTTTCTCTCTAAGAATATCAGTGCCTGTCCTTTTTGGGTAGCTCTGCTGTTAATGTTAATCTCCTTTCCTATAACATGGTTCCTTTGTATACAAGTGCACATTTCACTTAGCTGGCTTTGCAAAATGGAAGTTCGTCTTCACAACCTGTTTATTTTAGGAACTTCTTGCTATTTGTTTGTTACTTCTAAGCCTGAGATTGTTTTTACTTTTCACATTAGATCATGTACATTTATTTTACTATTTATACCTATCACAATACATTTATATGGAATACTGTCACACATACCAGCTACTGACAGCTAATATAAAGATATTAGATTCCACAAAATTTAATCTGCATAGAGACCAGAAATGCATTAAATGGTGAAATGCAGGTAAGTCTGATTTCCCTTAATTTTAAACCCATTTTGTGAAGAATGTGGTATACCTGCCAGATACCTACTTCTCTATTTTTGTTTGTCTTGTGGTCAATTTGTCTTGGGTAGCTCATGTCTTCCAATGCTCAATAGTTTACATTTCTCATGGTCATTAGAGATGTGGTTAACAGTAGTTTTTAAGCACTAACTATTAGTTAAATTTTGTTTGTGTCCATGTCTTTAACTCTTCTCCCAGCAACCTACCATTGGTAGGTGATCTCATACTGCATGTAACTTAGTGAACAAAACTTGGAGTGATTACCCCTCTGACTCCATGTGAGGTAAAGATCTGTGAGATAAATATGATAGAGCTTTGGACTAATCATTGATTTCCAGATTACTGTATCTGTGCCTGCTAGAACTTTACCAGATATTTATTTTCCCTGGTGCAAGCAATGTTTGACTTGAGTAATTCAGAACTCATATGATATGTAAAACCTGTATCTACTTGTAGCGTCCTTGTCATTGATATTCAGTGTTGAGGAGGTGAAGTGAAACTCAACAGCAAAGTATTTAAACATCCCACTAGCTTAAGTATTTTGTATGCAACATCAGTTATCCTAGAATTGCTTCAGCTATCAGTTGCACTACATAGAGCATTACTATTTGTGGCTTTCATTTTGAAAAGTAGCCAAATATTAATATTCCAGCAAATGTTTGAGTACAGTTTGTTGGGGGGAAGTGTACAAAAACTTCCTGAAGTGATGACCCATTAAAATTGCTTTTTTAGGACATTACTTGATGAGATATATCCTGTTTCACTTTTATCACTGGGATATTTTTGTTAACTCTATTACAGATCTTTTCTGGTCACTGGACAGCCACTATATGGATTTATTTTGTTTTTTTTAGGCATGCGTGTTGAGTGATCCATGCAACAGTGAAGAACCTGCCATTGTACATTCCATGTATTACTCTTATACCACAGTTGCTCTTGATTCAGTTTAGCAGGATGCTGTTAATCCCTTCACCCTACAGTTTCTTTCAATGAAAACACTTGAAAAGACAACAAATATGGTAGAGAGCCCAGAGCTACATGATGCTGCATTGTGTGGCTCCACAGCAATCTTTAATAATAGCCAATCCTGCCTTGGCAATGGTGGGCTTGCTTGGAGGAGGTTCTGCCTTCTTTTCTGCTGGGCTGCCTGCAGTGTTCAAAAAGAGCATACCATTAAAACCAAGAGTTGGTCAAGCTATTTCTTTGTACTTCTGGCTTAAAGAGATAAACTCCTCTTCCCCTTGCCCCCTCCCTGAACCTTTTTATTTCAATTATACATTTTGAACAGTTTGGTAGAAACCAAGCTGCTCTGTGGATTCAAACTGCTCAAGATGACTTATCCTTTCAGAGTTTAAAGAATCTAGACATTTAATGGTAAGCTTCTTGCATCTTGTTCAATTTGTGTCCCTCTTCACAGCCACAGGGTCAGATAACAGATCCCTCTGCAGAACGTCACTGTGTTGAACCCCACCAACTACAAAGCTGAAGAACAAGAATATTGCTAAAGCTTATTCTCTCAGACTTGGATGTCCAAACTGGGACAGCAAGAAAAAGGCAGACTTTTATATATTTAAAACAAAAAGCAATTTTAAAGTGGTCAAAGGTGATTTGGATTCAGTGTTGTAATTGGTAGGTAATTGGGCATTTAAATTCTAAGTGGCTGTAGTCTATCTTTTGGCAGTGGTTGGCCCAGCATGGCCTTTGAAAATGCCCTTCTTTCATCTACTTGTCTGAAGTTTTTCCTGTTATTGTTTTTCTTAATATTTGGAAACTCACTGGTAGGAGACTGTGTTGCTTTGTCCAAGGGTTTTAACTTGGTCCGTAGGAATTCAGCCATCTCCTTGTCTTCCTCTTTTTCTCTGGTGGAGGGGAAAACAGAATCTGTTAGAGAAGTAACAATGTTTTCTCTGCAAACTGGACAGTAAAGGGATACTGACTTAACACTTCAGTGAAAAGGACTTTGTCAAGAGTTTTAAAGAAAAGCATCAGGCTTTACTGCACATATAAATTGACACTAATGTATTCACATCTGCATAGTGCACAGCTATACATTTTCAGTAGCCTATGATTAGGCTTCTGTTTTTCTCTGGCTGCTGCTGAAGTTGTTGCAATTTGCACAGTGAACTAGCAATTGAGAGCACTGCATTACATTAGTAGCTCAGGCTTTTGTCAGCTGCTGCCTTTGGCTAGCCTCTCTTTGATCAACTGCTAGACTCTGGAAAACACTCTTCTTTCCTGTCCTTTGCCTGTTTAGAATTTAAACATGTTGGAACAGATATTGTCATTTAGGATAAATGGTTTGATGGAGCCTTGAAACATTACTGTTGAAAAAAGATGGGAAGTAATAGACAAAACCCTATTTCCACAGTGCAACAGCTGGAAATCAGCTGTCTAGGAAACCACAGGTTTCTCATTATGCAACTTTGAGCTAAAATACTGAGATTCTGAACTTATACTTTAGGTTAGGTAGACCTGTAGCAATTGCATTCTCATCTTTCAAGACAATGGCACAGTGAGAATAGTGATAATTAATAAATGACTGAAGTATTCATTTTTATTAAAAAAAAAAAAAAATGTATATGTCTACAAATATGCCCCTTGCAGAATTCTATTTCACATCTACTACTTGTGCCAAGAAGATTCTCGGGCAGCAGCAGAAATCCTTTCCTTTGTAGTAGTAAATGCCCAGTCACCCTCTGGGAAAGAAAGAGACCAAATCAAATCCCTTTGCCATCATTAGATGATGACTGAGCTATTTATGGGATAAAGAGCAACAGAAGTGCAGTAATCTAGTTTTATTTCTTTCTGTGGAACCAGGTAGAGGCTTGTAACTTGTCTTTAAAGGACAAATTCTCTCCCATTAATGTAAATGTTGGCAGTGACTCCAGCGTAGAATTAAGACTCATGAAATGTTGGGCATAAATTTGGTTGCTTTTAGTTCTTACCGTAATCTCTCTACCTCTGCATCATCTACAAGAAAATCTCTTTTTTGTACCAGTCTATGGATCTTCTGAATCAGCTCATCTTCTCTTTGTTTCTCCATCTTTGTTTTTTCTTTCTCTGGTCAAAAACAGAGGAGGGAAAACAAACAAAAAGACTTCAGATTCCAGGGAGCTGGACAGGAGAAACTGCAGATATCTAAGAATGATTTGCTGATGGAAGTCTTGCTGATGGCAGACTTGAGTCACCAAAATCCAGCAAATACTGTCTGCTTTCTCTTTTTTCTCTTCTACTTGTTTTCTGCTGTCTAATCAGTTTAATGGTCTGTAGATTTTCTGAGGGGTTTCTCAACACTATTTTTAATATTAAGTTACTCTGCAAGACACTACTTTGCTATTCTAGCTTTTTAAAAGCATTTTGGTATTTCAAAAAGTTCAATCATTAAAATCCATAATACAAAATCCCCTTGACTGTACGGAAAATGAGACCATGCCAAAAGAAACCATTTCTTTCTATTTTATAATAGCTCTGGTTGTTGGCTGCAACAGTTTTTCAAGCCTATTAAGGCAGGTGAGCTGCAAATCCAGAAGTAATAGCATCAATTAATTGTATAATGTGGAAAAATAAACAAAGGTGTTTTGTGCTTCAGAAGTCTGAGTAATTGATGTGTCCTTGTTAATTAGATAGTCTATAGTGACTAGGTTGTCTATAAACAATGATTTTTGTGACACAAAAGATGGGACTGTCACAAGCTAAAATCATCATAAATGCTAGGGATTACACACAGTTCAAGGCTATAAAGCCACGTGGTGTTAAGACAGACAGCTTCAAACCTAGTAAGCAGGGCAGAGATGAGAAAGACAGAGGCAAATCCCAGCCCACGTTTCCTCAGTAAGTTCAAAATTTTGATTAGTTGAGAAGACACTTTGCATTAAATCAAGGATTTTGGTTTAGAGGATTAGAACTGCGTTTAGAGAACCATAAAAATAATGTAAGAATTTTGAGAAGGGCAAGTTCCTACAGTCTGATGGATCTGAGCAGCATTTGTTTTGTCTGCTGGTTGAACATATAAGTTCAATAATTTGAAACAGCTAAATAAATCAGACATTTGAAAATGATTGCTTATTACAGATTAATTCTGGATCATGGGTTTCATACTTCCTACTGGGAATTTCTGCAGTAAATCCACTCCTTAGTAATTGAGACAAAAGCACTTTAAATGGAATATTTGAGACATTGGAATTCTATAAGTCTCAGCCTAGAAGTCGTATTCCTTGAGAATTTCAGATTATGGTCTGCTAGTTGCAGAGTAAATGATTCGTAATATATCATCAGGCTGCTTTGCTTTGTCAGAAGGATTTTCTGTGTTCTAAACAGTGCAGGAATGTGGTTATTGACTTCTACAAAGATATTAAGACTTCTGCATTTTAACCTATGGAAAGAGTTCATGGTTGTGAGTAATGCTGAATCTGCATTCGGGAATACTTAAAAACACTTAGCTTTGCTTTGCCTCTTAAGCTTATGGAACATGGGATCTTCACTGCCTGCTATTGATAGTAGGAACTAACTTCTGCTTTTTTTTAATCCTCTTCCTGGATCTCCCATCCCATTCTTCAGGATACTGACTGCCAAATGATAAACGTATGCACGTTAAATTGTGGCATAGTACTGTAGATGCTGTGTTCTAAAGTCTGATCCCACTATGACTGCAATCCATGCCCACTGAAACCAAAGAGTAGGGATCTGTTCATCAGCTGGAGAATTCTGATCTGGATGTTATGAATGAACACATTTCTGTGAAGTGTTTTTCTGTGTTAGGCACACGCTACGTAAGCACTTAGTTCTGTGTGAATGCCAGCAGTGCCTTTGTTAAGGTAAAAGTAGTCTTACTGTGTCTGCCAAAAGGTGGTGCTGCTGGAACTGTGCATACTTAAATTCTGAAGTTTTGCTGAGATTTGCAAAGTGCTAAAGAGAAATTGCTGTCTGATCTCTGCTTAAGGATTGGACTAGAAAGTAATTTTGAAAAGGTTATAAAACAAAAACAAAAATCTGATTAACCCTAGCTGTGAGACAAATGTGAACTTCGGTATTTCATGACTGAACTGCTCTCTTCTTTCTGGGGAGAAAGGTTTTTAAAGTTGTACAACAAAATATGGGAGGAAAAATAAGGATAATCAAAGGAGCATCAAAACCTGTCCTTAGTAGCTGGACTGTAGTAACTTAACATAGTTACGGTGCTAGTGCCGGGTAATAGCATCTAATGCAGATAGCCTACTGAGTGTTTTGCAGGATCTGTTTCTATTTTTTCTTGAATGGAGTAGGGCTGTTATGAATGATCTAAAATGGCAAAGCTGTAGTAAAGTAAAAATCCTCATTGATTTCAGCTGGAGTTTGGATTTAAGAATTGCAAACCTGCATACAAGTGTCACTCCTTAGAGCAGTGAATTTCCAGCAAACTAAAGGCAAAATGTACACCTTTTCTCTTGCTTTTTGTGAAAGGCTTTCTTCTGAAAGGTAGCTGTAACTGCAGCTGTGACAATGAATTAGTGTATCTAGGAAAAAAAAACAGCCTCATTCACTGTGATGGTTTTAAATCCTTCTCCATTCTCCCTTTTTCTCAGGTATCTCAGCATTCTGTCTTTTCTACTTGACAATCTCTGTCAGTTGGCTCCCTTGATATTCCCAAGGGGCTGTAAGAGGGAGGGAATATGTACCTTGTCTGAATGATAGGTGCGGGTTTGCTGTCAAGGGAGCAGTGAAGGACAGCATGAAAAGAAATTCAGAGACCAGGAGAATAAAGAGGGGAAGGAAGTAAAATGGGAATAAAAAATAAGGACTGGAGGAAATATATGAAGACAGAAGATAGGAAACTCAACCTTGGGGGGGAGGTTTCTGACTGTGTTAGTAGTAGAGGTATGCTTCTGACACCGGCCCCACCCCTCCATCACCCAAGCATTATCCTAAAACTGGAAACAGCCCTTACCTGGGATTGCTACCAAACTCTGCAGCTCTTTCTTAAGGTTCATAATGTCTTTGCACAGCTGGATGTCATCCATCCTGCAGAAATAGAAGAGGCATGGTCAGAGGCATCCTAACAGTTGGCAAAAGCTGTGCCATTCTGTATATACTTAATAGTTGTAGAAAAGGCAGGTATGCCATGCTGCCCATACTGCAGCAACAGCTTTCCCTGGGAAAAGAGCAGTGGTGAGAATAGCAGGGAGCCTGGGAAGGGTGGCAGAAGCTGATCCAGATCCATTATTTGGCACAGCCAAGACAAGTTTACCTTGCACTACCACCTTCCTTTGTGACCTCACTAATGATTTAGCCTTGACACAAAAGCTGGAAGCTGTCATTTATTAGCCATGTAACTATTCTGAGGTCTTGTGCCTTGGGTGGACGTCTTCTACGGCTCTTCTACGGCTGATGTATTTCAAACCTTTGGTGGGTGCAGAAAATCCATTAATGCTAAGACAGAAGATAATTAAAAATAAATCTGTAATATTAGCAGAAACTGATGCACACCTTCAATTCTTATTGAAACTGCTACCTGTCCTGGGGGCTGCAGTACTGAAATATTCCCCTGTAAGTTTGCAAATGTCAGTGTTAGCTTTCTGGCAAATGTATTTTAGTGCCTCTGTCACACTGACAGTCACGGCTCAGGTGTTGGCTCTAAAGGCTGCATCACAGGCTTCCATTTTGAAACCCCCCCATAAAGAGCACAAAACCCAGCCCAATTAATTTTACATTCTTCAACTCAGATGTCACCAATGCTGTCCCTGTCCTCGCATCTGTTAGTCCTTGTTGCATAATCCTGTGCCCGAATTGGTTGTTTAAGCACCCGAAGGTAACTAGTGCTGTCAGAGCCTGGGTTGTCACAGTGATGTTTCAGGATAGGAAACCCGAGAGATTAAGCATGTGTGTGAGAGTGAGCAAGCGTACAAAGGATAATGCAGTCAAATTATAGAATTAAGTGAAGAGTGGAAAAAGTAGGTGTTTGTTTCTGGCACAAATAAGACTTTAATCACAATCCAAGAGCTTTTATTCTCCCTGCCGCCTCTGCATGCAATGCGGGTCTCTGCGGGGAGCTGTCCCTCAGCTGCTTTGCTCATGTTATTAAAGCATGTTGATCCTTTCATTATTTGCTGTTTTGGTTAACTCCATCTTGCCTGTTCCCCTACTTCCTTTGTTCCGTGCCAGCCATTTCTGCTATCTTTTTACTTCTTTCTTCCCCAAATGTGATAGTGAAGTACCTAGCATAATGTTCTTCACTGCTAACCTCTCCTTGTTTAGGAACTACTGTCACCCCAGCTGAGGGCCTGCTCTCCTGCTGTTCATCTGGCTTTCAAGGGGGCGACCAGCAGGCCAGCCTCAGGGCTGCCCCAGTCTGGCTGCCGTCTGTCTGTTCAGCACACATGCAGGCAGAAACCTTCACACGGTGACTTTTCTGATTTGGCCTCCCCATGTTGTTCACGCTGATCACAAGCAAAGCTCTTTTTACTCTTGAGACCCATTATGTTAAATGGTACTAAAGTTACTTTTATCAATTAACAATCTTAAGCACCGTTCCCGCAGGAGAATCAATATTCAAAATGTGCTGGGATGTGTATTCAAATGGTATCTAGGGGCAGACCCTCAACTAGTGAAGAGAGCAGTGAGTTTCTGGAACAGGAGATCTCCATGATGAGAGATCTCTCCAAGAGAAAGCATTATTTTTTTCGGTGTGAGGTAGATTGAGCTTCATCCTGGGGCGATCTGAAAGATGCTAACTAAAATACTTCACTTTAAATTTTCAGGAATTTAAATCATCACTGCCAGTATGTTCCAAATGAGCAAGATCACCTCTATCTGGTAGTCCCTACAGCCCCTATGCTCAATATTACCCACTGGGGGGAAGGTACTGTGCTTTTTCCCCAGCTGCAGCTGCAATTGCCCCTTTTATTTTGTTTTTACCTGACTGCAGAGCATCTAGTTTGCACTCTCCATATTTATTCTTTACACTTCTTTTTCCTGACACACAAACTTTTTCTAACCCCCGGAAGAGAAGTGAAGATGTAGCCAAGCACTTGAAGGCTCTAACAGCTCTGTGACAATCTGAATTCCAAAAGTCACACACCAGGTGCCTACTCTAGAGTCCGAGTTCTGTAGGCCAGTTTGTTATGATGATGAACAAAGATTAAACTGGCCATCTGTACCAATCCCTTAGGCACATGGAACATCTTTCATCTGTGTCAAATAGCCTTTGCTTCTCATCCAATCCACGGTGCTGACTGCGGGCAGGGGGAAGATATGGTTAAATGAGTAAAGGAGGGTTCTGGGATATATTCATAGAAACTATGTGAAAGCTTCATCTATCTGACTTAGTGAAAGCAGGAGGTATAGTTGCTTATAACTATAAAAAAAGAAATCACGTATCTGCTAGAAATTAATACTGAACACAGGACAGCAGTTGCTGTCTTGGGCAAGAGTCACCTCATTGCTCTCAAGGAAAAGAGGAAAAACTCCTGGAAAAGAAAGCCCTTGGGAGGCCATTTAATCTAAAGCATTACAATGGACTTCACTCTCTTTCCTCCCATGTTCTCTGGTTCTTGGATGTGAGCGGTTGCAGAAAGCTAAATAAAGAGAAGTTACTGCTTCTTCTGGGGGGAGAAAAAGGCAAATTCCAGTTCATTTGAAAAATGGATAGTCAGCAAGACTGACAGCATATTTGTAGTACTGTCAGAGCTCTTAAGGAAGTAAAAAAGAGGTGTGGGGAATAAGAGTACAGGAATATGCATAGCAGAGAAAATAAAACTACTCTGGGTCTCAACCTTCCATAGAGAAGCTGGAGAAATATGGTGAGACTAATTCTGTAGCACTTTCTGTCCCATGTTCTAAGTCAAATCTGTCACATTGTAGGAGGGAAAGCTACACAGACTATCATCCAGCTTACTTAAGAGCACTGTTATGCTTCCTGTGCACCTGCAGCACATTCAGGTTGTTCTGTGCTGGATGCAATAGGATCCCTATAGATATAGCATGGCATGGGGTACTGAAATAACATCCTCCAGGCCTGTTTAAGCAATCTGCAAAGCAGTTCAAGACATATGCATAAAATTTGCAATATAAACACAACCTTTGCTGAACTCTCAGTCCTCTGGAATAGACAACACATCCTTCCCAGTTCATGCAAAACCATTTTTGATGGTTGTAGAAAAACCATCAGTAAACCAAACAGCAGTTAGAGTATGTCAGTTCCCCCCAAAGCTAAGCTTTAAACATCTGCCCAGCAATCTTAAACATGAGTTATGAGGATGGTAAAACATTTCTCTTATTAATAGCCCAAATCCATTCCTTGGGTCGTTGCAATAGGATTGGAGTAGGGCTGAATTCTCTGTGTGTTTTCATGTATTTGTGATACACCATCTGATTTTTTCCTTTTCTGATTCTTGATGGCTTACTGCAAGGAGCCTTCTGTATGCTTGGTGATATCACGGAAGCATGCATTATTGTTTTTCCTCTTAGTATTTCAAGCTGTATTATCAAAACCTAAAAGCAGACTCTGTCCAAAAAAAAAAACAAAAAGATAAAATACTCATAACGAATAAACAGTGCGAGCAAAAGATTTTCTAAACATGTCACAAAATGACAGGAAAATAAGTGGGTTGGAAGAGCCTGCAATAATCGGGCATGGTGACTCAGCCCTGATGCATGTTTCTTTGGTCCAGTTTCCAGGAGCAGAGCGCTCCGAGCGCTGTCATTGCCACAGGAGCCCCAGGTGAGGTGCCAAGGTGAGTCACCTCTGCCGGGCACCATCTGGGCCGAGGGGGAGCAGGGCAAGGAAACAGAAAGAGGAGACCTCCCATTCAGCTGTGCTCTGGCAGGTCTCAAAGGCTGGGGAAGGTAACAGCAGGCAGGGACGGATTAAAAAAGAAATGTTCTGTACTGGACGTGGAAGGAGCGTTTTGTTTTGTTTAATAGAAATTATTCCAGGACAGCTAAATTATTCCTTTTTATTCTAGCTGGGGAAGAAAACCTGACTCCCTAGTATAAAACTCAGGTACCATCTACAGCTATGCTTTCTTCAAGAAGAAAAGCAAAAATGATAGTAAAATGCAATAGGAAAACCACTAAATGCTCACCATAATGGTCAGCCAGAAAGAAAAAGAGGTGGCCAACCAGTCTGTCAAATGCTTAAAATTTGTAAGAGCTATTAATAACTGCTACAAAACCATCAATATATTTTCCATTGATTTTAGGAGAGCAGAGCAGTTCAGCTTCTCTAGAGAGCTGCTACCTTTGCTGAATGACTTTCGAAGACAGAAAAAGATCTGTGCTCCCTCTGGCATATCTTGGGGAGCGGGGGGGTGGGGCGGGGGGGAGGGGTGAGATTATGTTTTCTGTTATTGCATTAAAGTGCTTGAAGATAAAAAAAAATGTAGAGTGGATTTTGTTGATTTCTTTCCTTCTCTTTCAAGAGGGTTTGCAAGCACTTAGATTATTTTTAGTTGTTTTAATGTATCCCCATCCCAGAAGGAAAATGCTCATAGTTGTTAGAGTTCTTGAAGACTTTGATAGTGCACGCGTAAGAGATGGCCCATGAATCAGCTGTCATGCCAAATCACAAGTTGACATGAGTACATGGATCTGGAGAAGGTATTCTTATAGGGATAGGTCATCTCCTTGGTGGTGTCACCAATGAATGCGCTGAACACCAGCCAAGCACAGCCAGAAGTGATGGAGGAATCTGGCTGACTGAAGTAAAGAGCTATACAGAAATAGAAGAAGAGATTTGCTACAGACAGAGATTGCAAAGTGTAGTCAAGCTGCAGATTTGTTAAAGTGAGGACTGAGGTGTCAGGAGGATGCCTTCAGAGACTGCAGGTATTTAAGGCCTTCATGACGCTGTGGGGAAACAGGAATGGTGAAAGTATTCTGGGAATAGATGGAAACAAGAAGTTTAAGTATGTCCCTCTTCTATGTTTGACCTCATTTTGTCCCTGTCAACTTATCTTAGTTTCTTAAAGCTCCTAATTATTAAGCTGTGAAATCACAGACGACATTTAATGAATATAGCACACGTTTTCTGAGTCATTATGGTACGTGTTTATCACCTTGTTATTTAGCTCAGCACCTGGTGCTGCTCACTCTGGAAGACACAGAGCTGGCAATTAAGATAACAGATTGCTGACCAGCCTGCTTGGCAGGTTACAAATCAAAATCCTATGATTAACTTTAACTATTAAAATAAGTGAGTCTGTATTTTCTAGTTAAGAGCACTCTCCAATGGACAGAAGCACTGGACTGCCATGTTGTAAAGTTACGTTGTAATTCAACTGTCTTTTCATTCAACTGAAGATGGCAGGACTTGAAAATCCCAGTCCCTGGATACGTATTTAAGGCGTATTTCAGAGATATTCAGAACAGTGTCTACAGAAGCTGTCTGTATTTCATTCTTACTGACATTGTTAAATTCTCTTGAGCTTGGCCATCTCCTGTGCCAGTTATGAAGTTTTACTGTCAGCTTCAATAGTAACAAGAGAAGGACCTTTCCTGGAAATGCTGCAGTGCGGAAGGAAATATTTCTATCTGTGACAAAAACTGTCTAATCTAATTTATCTAAAAACATAAAATAGAGTTGTTGGATTTAAATTCAGAAGTATCTAAGCCCCACCACAGCAGCATACAGAAGACTGAACATTAAAAGCACAGGGCCAACTTCTGTATGCAGTTGGTCTGGTAGCTGGTACTTAAACTGGTCTGGTAATTTTATTTTTTGTTACTAGGCAGTAGAAGTAGGAACCTCTAGTTTTGGCCATGTATCATTTTTAGCAGAATCAATGTTAACTTTTCTTCTTAATTTACCTCCATATTTGACCTTTTCTTATTTTTAAAAGCAGAAGAGCAACTATTATGTACCAAAGCTGAAAAGAATATAAAAGTATCTGGTATAAAATTAAACACTGGCAGCCAGTCCATCTCAGGAGTTTCCAATTCACTGCTGAATCACAGCTGATCTGTACTCTCCTATTTATAGCAGAAGACAAATGAGAGAGATCACAGAGAGATCACACAGCAAGAGTTGTATGTTATTACAGAGCATCTTCACCAAGTGGAAAATCAACCATGCAAAAGGGTGGGCCACAATATTGTTGTGAGTACTGTATATGCATATGTTAAGCATATATGATCTTATAACACGTTATCTATCAATGGAAATCACTCTGTTCTCTGATCATGGAAACCAGAGCACAGGTAGCTGAGAACTGAGAATTCAAGAACAATTTGCTATGAAAAGTTACATTTGGAAATACAGTGTTAAATTACTGACCTAAGAATGACTAATTCAAAAGATTAAATATGGCCAGAGCTGCTTCCTCTTCTATTAACAGCAATTTGTGACAACCACAACTTCTATTCAGTGCAGAAAATGTTATTTAAAGTTTCTATTAAATAATTACTTTCCTAGCTGCCCAATAGAGATAGTAATGTGAATTCCTCCTTTTGCATTTTTTCCTAAGATGCAAATATATTAACTAACAGGTACCAAGCCTACAACTCATTAAATACTTTGCTAATTATGTTTATCATTATACAACAATACAAAAATATTTTTATTTTCTGAGTATTTTAGCATAGTATTTTCACTGCCACGCAGTTGAAATTGTAATGTCATATTTTCCTCTGCAATCGATTGTGATTAAACAGGGCAAAGGAGATGAGTCTGCAGAGAGATAAATGTGAACAAAGGGATTTTTCTTGCCTCTCTGAGAGCTAACTTGTATTTACACTTCCATCTTAAAGTGCACAATCTGGAACTTTGCAATTCCGTCTGGAAGTTGTGCTCCTGAGGCTTCCAGGCTCCCACCTGTAGAGCTGGGGACTCATTAGAGCTGGACTTTTCAGGAGTTCCCAGTCCTACAATGGACACACTGACCTCCTTGGGGCTTCCAAGTCCATGGCAGTCCCCTAGAAATGCTGTCCCTAATCTCAGAAGCCTTAAGCTCTCTGTGTCTGGCAACTTCTATTACAGGTACCTGGCTGGGACACTTCCCAGCTTACAGTTTCCTTGTTATTCCCTCAAAGAGGCTGGGTATTTACAGGTGAAACACCATTGCAATGTGCTTGGGATGGGAAAGGTGAATGAAAAATAGAGTCACAGCCACGAATTAACCCTATCTTGCAGAACAGCGTGTATCACACCAGGCTATGCTTATGGGACAGCCGTATAAACGGTATCCCTCATAAAGCTGGGCTGGGTATTTTCCTTTACGGGATTAGCCCACAGCCTGACACGTATATTTATTGAAAAATATGCATCACACAACTGTCTCCTTCTCTATAGTATCCCAGAATGCTCTGTTCCTAGAACAAGATAGAATCTGAAAAGAAAAAAAGAAAAAAAAAACAGGAAGGAATTCATAGCAAGTTATATTGCATAGCTAAAATTATACAACTCTATTCATGACAAATATATATATATATATCTGTTTTTGTTGGTGGTGTTGCTTTGCACTGTAGTAACAGCTAGATGCGAAATCAGAGAAAAGTACTCAGTGTTGTACATAGAAGTAGTCTTAAGAGAATTCCATGCTTAGCCTTAGAGGAGAGAAAAGAGAAAATACACAGAACAAATAAAAAGTAGCAGGGAAAGAATCAAAACTAGCCAAAAAAGCAAAAGGTGGAACATCTGCTTAGCAATATATAACCAGCAAGTGATTACCACTACCCACACCCTTGACATTTGGTGCATGTTTTTACACCTCTCCCTCCTTCTCATACTCACCCAGTGTGATGCTCATTGTGTGTCACTCTTGCCACCTGTGGCATTAAGCCACTGAAAATTAACAGTTGATGCTACATTCATGAGTCACTAGAAACAAAGTATTTGGTTGAAAAATTAATTAAAATTTAAAATGAACTTCATTCATACAATGGCAACAATCACTGCAGCCTTTTCTCACTTCAGAATGGAGATATTCTGCTTACGCAGGCTCGTTTGCACAGCAGTACTTTTCAAATTTAGCCAGTAAGGAAAGAGAGAGACTGTTCCACGTTCCCATTTTGTGTGAGTCTAGGATATTTACTGCACCCATTCCAAATTAAAACACAGGCTTTCTCATTCATTTTATTGAAGGTAATCATAACCAAATGAATTAAACTCTCATTTCTGCAGTTCTTGTATAGCTTCGCTTTACAGTGACTGCATAAAACTGGGCAATCAGCAGACATACCTTTAGAGAATCACAGAATCATAGAATGGTTTTGGTTGGAAGGGCCTTAAATCCCATTCAGTTCCAATCCCCTTGCCGTGGGCAGGGACACCTCCCACTACATCACGGTGCCCAGGGCCTCGTCCAACCTGACCTTGAACACCTCCAGGTATGGGGCATCGACAGCTTCTCGGGGCACCCTTTTCCATTGCCTCACCACCCTCTGAGTGCAGAATTTCCTCCTAACATCTAATCTAAACCTCCCCTCTTTTAGTTTAAAACCATTCCCCCTAGCCCTATCAATATCTGCCCATGTAAAAAGTCATTCTCCATCTTTAAGTATCTTTAAGCTCCCTTTAAGTACTGAAAGGCTGCAATGATGTCTACACGGAGCCTTCTCTACTTCAGGCTGAACATCCCCAGCTCTCTCATTCTTTCTTTATAGGAGAGATGCTCCAGCCCTCTAATCAATTTCATGGCTTCCTCTGGACCTGCTCTAAGAGCTCCACATCCTTCTTGTGCTGGGGGCCCCAGACCTGGACGCAGAGCTCCAGGTGAGGCCTCATGAGGGCAGATCAGAGGGGGACAATCCCTCCCTGCCCTGCTGGTCACACCTCTGTTGATGCAGCCCAGGATGCAGTTGGCCTTCTGGGCTGCAGGCACACACTGCTGGCCCATGTTGAGCTTTGCATCACCCAGAACCCCCAAGTCCTTCTTTGCAGTACAACAAACCTTGCTATACTTCAACATACCAATAAGCTGTCAATATTACAAAAGACATAAGGGTAAGAATCCTATCTGACCTCCGTTGTGTGTTACTATCCTTAAGAACAACTTTCAGTATTAATTTTTCTCCATAATGAATTTACCCTCAATTTTAAATTCCACCATTATGTCCAATAAATATAATATAGACTAACAAACATGACTTACTATCCCACCCGTACTACTGGCAATAGGTACATCAATGTCATTGCAGCAAAAGAGATATTTCTTGATTTTTTTTTTTTTTTGTGAAGTGGGAAAAGGATAAAGATTAAAAAGGCAAAGTAAGCCTAATTGGAAGAAAAACAAACAAAAACCACCAAGCATTAATTATTTTCGCTGGCCTGCTAATGAAGCTGTGGGGCTGCTATCAGGAGTTTATTACCAGGGCAATGTCAAGCTGCAGCAAACGTATCTACGTAAAAGGTAATTGTTCCTGAGATTTTAAGTAAGCAAACATAATAATGTAAAATGGTCTGAAAAACAGAATGGATCTATGGAGAATTTGGATGATGTAGATGTTATGAGCACTCTGGAGATGAGGGAGTCATCTAATAGTGTATGGAGAGTGTACAAAGACAATGACCAATTTTAATTCTAAGTCATTGTGGGGGTAAATCTGGCTTTTTCAGTGTTAGTTTAGCACTGTAATAACCACACAGACATTAAGAAAACATTGTGTGTATTATATTGGTAATATTTTTACCAATAAAACAAGGTTAATGAGGTAAGTAAAATTATTTTCAATAATCACCTAGAGCAAACTAACAGGACTTACTATTTAATATGCTATATGCTCTGTACATTAAAGAATTGCCATTCAATATTGCCCACATGGCAGAAATAACCACTCCCAAGATAGCTATCACAGGCAGAAGCAGCTTCCACAGTTTTAGTTCAAGGTCATCCAATATAGCTGGCTTCAAGTTTTGTTCTCCATCTGGAAGGCCAGCAGTATCAGGCACTGGCAGATTTCCCATGGAGCATGTTTCATGATGACAGGGAATGCTATTTTATAAGAACTCAGTGCCTTTTCTGTTCACAGCCATAGGCAGTAACTGTGGATGATAAAATCTCACCTATGCTATTAATATTTACTGGGTCAGAATATGGTAATATATTTTTAAATGCACGGATTCTGCAGAACAAATGATTCTGAACTTCAGTTTTTTATCTGTTCCTGTATCACATAGTAGTCGGAGGTTTTGCTGCCTGTCCATCCATCAGCTGAATGGAGCCAACACATGCATTATCCATTTTTACAATCATGTCTTTCAGTGTGGTAGATTTCTATGCTCTGCAGTGATATGAATCCTAACTGCTTCTGAAGCCACACAAAAGTATCCATAGCAGTAACACATTAAATGTGCAAGGTGGAGGATGCTGCATGAGCAGCTCCCTTGGCTTCTGGGTCTGTTATCTCACCATAAAAGAAAAGGGAAAAAAAAAAAAAGGGGGGGGGGGGGGGGCCAAAAAAAAAAAAAAAAAAAAAGGAAGTGGTACAGGAGAAATTCAAAGGCAGACAGAGTGTACATGTTCTGAAGTGGTATGTTTGCTTTCCTTAGCAGGAAAGACAGATTGGAAATCTACAGTTTGACCCAAAACTCATATTACAGAGAATGTTTTAGGAAATGAGCTGAGAGAAGCATGAGAAGAGAATGAGAGGGAATGCCATGTAACTATAAATTGATGTTTTTATGTACATATTGTCTCCATTTCAATATGGGCTGAGTCCTCAGCTTTTCTGAAAATAAACCCAGAAGAGCTGGAGATAGTAGATGATGGCTTTAAGCTGTGTTTTCATTTCCTGGGCAGGTCGGAGGTGGTCATAACAGTTCCTAGCATAATTTAAAGAAATTTCACAGTATCAGCAGATAATTGTGCATAGATATTTGTCTCAGTTAAAATATGATAGTATAATGTAAATTGGGGCATTATCTAATTGAGGAAAGCTTGCTTTTATAATCTGAAAATTTGCTCCAAATAAACTTGAGGTAATTATCCATAGCAAGAAGTTATTCAGCTGGAAATAACGTGGACATCCTTTATATGAAGAGTACAGCTGTCTTCAGCTGCCCTCCTTTTTCTTAAAGGATGAAACAATAGAAGGGATCAAGCAAAGGATAGGCTGACAAAGGCTAATACCTTACTTGCAGTTTGCACCAAGCTCTGAGAAACATCATGACCCATTAAGTGATTGTTTCAGCTGATTCTGCTTCCTGTATTTCTTTGTAGTGTTAAAAAGAAAAATACAAATAATCAGAAAGCTAGCCTCTTTTGTACACAGTACGAAGATGAAATATTCCTCTGTGGTATAAAGCATGTAATCTGTATAATTGATAGAAGAGTTCAGCTACTTCCATTGCCTTTCAAATCACAACTTTTTAGGGTTCAGGTTTCAGGATAAGAACATAATCACTCTGCCATTATATGCTGAATTTTATTGAACTTCGCTAAGCAAATTAAAATCCCACATTTTGCAATATTTTTGTCAATAAAAAAGGATCACAAATTTCAGAGTTTGACAAACTCACACTGTTCAAATGTATTTTGGTTTTCAAGTGCTTTATTTTTTATTACTGAGACTTGTCTCACATTATGTTTAGCACACTAGCAAGATTTTTCTAGTTCTGTCTGGAAGGCAGACACATAAGAGTAGAAAGAAGTCTAAAAGCAGTACAAAAAAGAGAACAACCACGTGTATTGAAACTGTATTTGCGGTCTTCACTTAAAAATGCTGCTATTTCGTTTTAAGACAGGAGAAATCATCTTTTTCCACTGTTCTCACTCTGTTCCGCATGTTTTGGGAAGTTTTTCTTTAGCATAGTGATACGCAGACCATGGAAGTATCTATATTTGTCTTTGAGAAAACAGCAAGTTTTTGGTCTGACACTGCAAACTTATAAATATTGCTCTGTGGAGCTATGGCCTTTACATGATTTGTGGGCTTGGTACAGGTAAAACTGCAACACCTTAAGGATGTTTTCTGAATTTTAAGATAATGTTGATGGATATAAGTCTATACCTGAATTATCCACTGGTCAGGGAAGATGCAATTTCTGGAAGCTGTCAGTAGTAGTCGTAGTCATCGGAGGTGGTCACTGGAAAAACATATTTTTTTGAGAGCCTTAGCTGGCAGCCCACAGCCCTCTGTGCCACACAGCCCAAGACATGGTAAAAGGTGTGAAGGTAGCTTGTGAGGAAGAAAAAAAAAATCCTCAGAACTACTGGAAGAGGAAGGTGGGTACCAGGGTATCAGTCTGTGTGTGATCCCTACAGGCTAGTCAGCCATTTTGTGCTGTGTGGTTGCGCTCCCACCAACTGGGCAGCCATTTTGTGGTGTGTGGTTGAGCTCCCACAGACTGGGCGGCCATTTTGTCTCATAGAAAGACACGGTGTTCGTTTGGCATATGAGATCTAGTAGGCAGGTAGTATTGCCTCCTGTGGCATCACAGTAGAAGGACTCTCTCTAAACTTGAAATATAAAAGGGTGTCCCTTATTAAAGGAATTTTTGCTGCCCTTTCCCTTCTTTAACCCAAATCATGACCCTGCAGGTAGGTGAGGTCTTTTGTGACTGATTTCAGTATCATTAGAGTGACTGCTGCTGACTGGGTACCCAAATCTCTTTCAAAAGGTGGAAACCTTCTTCCTGAAGAGATTAATCTTTCTGTGGCCCAGAGCAAAGATTGTAAGTAATTTTAATTTCCAGTAGAGCATAAAGTAACTTGCTTATTCAATGCCACCTTTGCAAAGAGGTGGAGCAAAAAGAGCAGAAATTCATTAAAAAAAAAAAAAAAAAGATATTTTAACTCAATACTCGATCACAGAAATGTATGTGAAATTTGTTCACATATAATTGAAAGTTTCTTCACTTTAATTTGAGAAAACTGAAAATCTGGGTCTGATGAATAACTGATATGTTTGATAGACATAGTCTAACAGATCAGATACTGAATAGAGCCTGCTTAGATTTATATCAGAAAAAAGACAAATATAGAGTGTTATATGACTTTGGAACACCACTGAGTATCACCGTTTAAGTCTGATACTATTAAATCCATCATTTATTTCTAAGCTTAATCCCACTGCCTGATTCTCCTCCTCTGATACTTTAGGTCTTGCTTTGACTTAATGATGATTAATTATCTGTCTTTTATTTCTTCACCATCCCACTCTTTCTTTCATCCCTACAGAGTGACCCTTCTAAAGCTTTTAAGAGGAACCATTCAGTAAAGATTTCTAGCTACTGAAGTGTTACCAACTGTGAGTACTGTAATGTAACATTTGTGTAGTGATGGAAGAACAACATACTTCATTTTATCCTTTTTGTTGTCCTTCTGGACTCCATTAGTCATTGGTGTTATTTTGTTCAGTGGGGGAAGGTAATATGTACCTCACAACATTAACACCAACTAAAATAAGGCCTCAGTGTCTTAACTTTCAAAGCAAACAAAGTTATCTATGTGTCTTGCTAAATATTCCCTCACTGGAGTTCATGTTGCTTTGAAGAGAAAACGATCTTTGAAAATTTGAGAGACATATAGATAACAGCTGAGAAACTGCCTTAAAGAATATTACATTATATTAATGATCTTGCGTAGCAGCAGGAAATTTTAGCTGCTTCATGCACAGAAGACTGAGAAAATGCAAACTGACTCCAGGCCTGCTGAGTATCCACACCCTGCTAGGTTTTGTTAGTTTGTTTTTGTACTGCTTGCTATGTTAACCTGGAGCATTTATCTGCCAAATGCCGTTATTTTATGGCTACTGCATTTGTTTGAGCAAAATGTTGACATAACTGTTGGAACATAACAAGTCTTGTTGCAAAGCTGTTTCAAACATCAGAGAAGGTGAGTTTTATTATTGCACTTTGGTCTGCTTTGTGCATCTTCAAGGTAAACAGTAATTTCAGTTAGCAGCCAGAGCAACTTCCTTCCATAGATTAAACCTCCATGGCTCTGACAGGGAAAAAGCTTGCTCTAATTTCTGTCAACAACAGGTCTGGCTTGGGGTGTTTTGTTTCCTTATTTTTAAGATTTTTAAGAGTGTTAAAATATGGTGTCTGTATAGTGAAGAAAGAACTGTGGTAGTTGCTGGTGTGTGAAGTAAAGCTGACAGGCCACATGCCCCCAACAGGAGAGAGCCACAGCAACCATTAGGGCTGGTGATACACTCAGAGCATAAACCCTCTAGCTTATTCCTTTTTTTTTTTTTTTTCTCCTTTAAATAACAGCTACAATATACTTTGTCCTAGCTTTAGGATCTGGCTACATGTGAATGCAAAAAATAAGTAATACAGAGAGACAGTGAGAAGAATGAACCATTATTTTTTAAAAAGCAGCTAGAGATGTAATCTGTGGCAGGATGTGTAACTGTTACAGAATTATTGCATCGTATTGTTCATGCTTTTGTAAGAACAAAATAACACCCAATTTAAATGAAGAGAAATTCTATTCTGTTGCTAACATGAGAGAAAAAACAGCAAGAATACAAACATACCACACATTGTCTCTGTTACTATATGTATGTCTTTAATAGAACAAAAGGCTAAAGTGGGCATACAAACTAAAGTGATCTGGTTCTCATTAATGCTATCTTCAATTCAATGCTCTGGGCAGAGGTGTAGCAGTACTAGTTGGCAGCCACACGTTCAAAGCCAAGTGAGATGTAAACCTTTCTGACACAGCGCAGTTTCATGTAGTTGGTTTTATAGGTCACTCATTGGAGAATCTAGTCCTGTCAAGAGAAACTAATTACTAAAATTCATGACCTACATACAGACTTCTGGTCTTGGTATACTGGCAATCCACTACTTCAGGAAATAACTGAAAGCAGTAAATATGACCACATATAAAGTCTTCCACAGTATGTCTATGAATGAGAGTTTATGTAATGTGCCTAGTTAAACAGGTACAAAACTTGGACCACTGAGGTAACTGTGATTTGTGCTGTTAATCTCAGCAGGAGGTTAATGTATTCAGGTTAATATATGTTGTTAAAAGACAAATACAGCTGAGCCCGTCACTGTAAACTACTCAGAATGAAAGGCAGTAAAGAACAGCTGCTGCTACACTAGTTGGGCACCACTAGCAACATCCTTTCCATTCACCTTTATTGTCAGGAATAAAATGTAAAAACGTTTTTTAAAATGACACAAAAGTCAAATAGATAATTTTTGGACTCTTAAAGGGTATTAAGGGAAGCATGTTCTAATTCTGGAGGTCTTTGTGTGAGAGGGACTGCTTTTTGTTTCAAATATAGTGCAGCCAATATGAAGAACTTGCTTGTTGTAATTGGGCTTAGAAAGATGAGAAGCCTACAGGGGGCTTTCAAAATCATGATCAGTTCATTCTTGGGTTGCAAGCAGAGTGCCGGTGCAGATGTATCTCACCATTTTACTCAGTGGTGTTAACAAACTGAATTTTACTGCCTCAATGATTAATGAGCAGAGCCAGGACATTGTGTCACAGAGAAGGGAGGAGTCAGGCTAGAAACGTGGGTGAACATCCCTGGAACAGTTGGTGTACTGCTGCTGAAGGAATGAGAGGGGCTGTGGCACAGACCTCAGTCCTTGCTGAAGGCAGTGGCAGCAGCAACCAGCTTAGCTTTCCAGGACTTATGAAATACAAAGTAGTGGAGCCATCTCTGACAGTTGCTGCCTCTGTCACCTGCCTGTTTTGCTAATACCTAGGGCCAGCCTTAGTGGAGACTTTGATATAGCTGTTCAGAAAAGCTTTCCTCACTCGGACAGTGGACAGCTGGGGAGTCCTCCTGGGTAGCTCTAGGCAGGGTGTGTTTGGATATCTAAGGCATGAAGAGCACTGTGCAGAGAATGAATGTCAGTTACATTCCCTTTTCAATAACCAAGCTCCTCTGTGTTCAATTCATTACTGAAATACCTGCCAAGCAGTAAGAGCGGTAAGTGTGATGAGTGTGAGCACAGGGGAAATGAAAAGAACAGACTGGATACAAGAACAAACAGAACAAGGGAAGAACATGCACAAGTATGACAAGCTGGTGTCTGCCATGGCTTTCATTCACTGGGACAGTTTATTTCTGTCCCAGTGCTTTGTTTGATATAGAAAATGTCAAGAGAACTGCAGGGTTCAATGATGTGGCTTTTTCAGATTAAATTTGTGTACAAGCCAATTATCAAGTACTAACTTGATTACCAGGAGCAAGTTTGACAAAACTGGCTTTGTTTACATTATTTTTAGCACTACACCACTGTTATAGGTCAGAGTAACTGTAACCAGTCCTTATTTCCAAAGATCTCTAAGCACTGACTGTATATGTGCTCTGTGCTGTTTGCAGGTAAGGCTTCCTACTTCTGGCATCACAAGTAAGTCGGAGCACTGAAATTAACCTCCAGTAATAACAGTTAAAGTATCTTATCTTATTACCTTACAAGCCGAAGAGATGATCTCTGGGGGTCCCTTCCAACCAAAACCATTCTGTGAGATTTTTTTTACTGTTTTTTCCCTGGTAATGTAGCTTCCTTATTGCCAAGAAATGGCATTCAGCAGGTTTTTAGACCTACTGCAGTTGTTGGCCTGTCAGCAAAGGCACTAGTTTCTGATCTCCAATACTCAAAGACAGATGGGACTTCAAAATAACATACTCCCTATTAATAAATCCTTATCTTCTAAATTCAGTGATATAGGAATACAAACCGTACTGATTTCATCATCAGAATGGGATTAATATTCATTAACCTTTACTGCGGCTCCTATGCCTGACCCCTTTGGCAGTTTTGAAAATCTCTCATGGAATATAGCTATTTAATTTGATGCATCAGAATGTGTTTTGTGTTCAAAACTTAATAGCTTCCATTTAACAAATGTCAAACCTTGTCTGCTGTTAGTCCAGAACACAGTGTGCTCTCTTGTGACATGAGCTAAGACCACTAATGAAGTGAGGAGCAAAGCCTGAATTAGCTTCAGACAAATATTCCCACAACGGACTGAAGTCAGGTATAAAAATATGCTCTTTAGACACACACTTTGCTAAAGTTTCCTTTTGTAAGTAATAGATCCCTTTTATACAGTCTACAAATCATGCTGAATAAAAAAGGTAATTTCCTTTGCAACTACAAAAATCATTTCCCAGCGGCATTTTGCAAGCATTCACCTAGCTGGAATGCTCTTTATCTTTCTTCCTTTTAAAATGTCAAGCAGATAAAAGTCTTCTAAATAGCATCCTTTCCTATTTTGATTAATTTTGCATAGTATTTTCCCAGAAGAATTGATACTTACATAAACCTGAGTTCTGATTCTCTTCTGACTAAGACTTCCCGAAGTCTCTGGATCTTTGCCATCTCTAGCTCAATTTCCTCAGGCATCATTGTTGTTTCAGCCATTGAAATTATGTCAAGTTGATCTGTGTGTGAAAGAAGAGAGAAAATGAATGAAGCTAGTCCAATTGTCCTAACAGGGTTTTTTTAGGAATGTGAATTTAATCACAGAGCTATCTGGCTACTGGGTAATTAATGCAAGTAGTGGAGAATAGCTGAGTGCTACATTGACTGCTTTTTTTATTGTTTTGCTTATTACTTTTGATGTAACCATTTTGCAGTCAAAGAATCCCTAAGCCAAAGTGACTTCATTTCTAGTCAGAATCCATCACACCTCTGGGGAATCCTAACCCAGTGTATAACTTGAGCTACTCGTCCTTCATTGGTATCACTACAAACTTTGCAAGTATAGCCATAGCTATAAAACTCACTCAGAGCAATTACTTGCAACTCTGGAGTCTTGTCTTGGCCCAAGTGCAGGCCATGTAAAAAGATGCAGGTTTCCCATTTTTAATTCTTGTAACTCTCTCTGTCATTCCACTATCGCAGTGTGAGCAACAGCCCAGACCCACTACAGAAGAGCCAAAGATGTGGATAGAAATGACACAGGGCCTGATCCTTCATAGTGCCCTCGGTAGGAACACTCAGCTGTGATTCATTTCAAACAAAATTTCATTTAAACAAGGTTTGAGACACTAATATGTTGAGTGTCTGCATATTTTGGTACCCAAATGCAGACATACCCCTGAAAGCAGGCCTGTTTCAGCCCTATTGGTTTCAAAAATAAAAAGTGGAGAGGTCAAAATGTGTCATCCATGACTAAGCAGAAAACAGGAGACAAAAAGCTGCTTGATTATTATGAGACAAATTCCAAAGTTTCTCATGACAGGCTAAGCTGAGAAGAATTTCTGACAGAAACTTGGAGTAGGAACAGAACTACAAAGTCTCAGCAAATATAAGCTCTGCATCAGTGTAGTTCACAAACAGCTGTTCTCTCAAAATGGAAGCAAATTAAAGAAATTCTGGAGGATATAAGGAAAATAAATTTGGCCCTAATGTTTTTATTTGCTTGTTTGTTGGTGTTTTTTTTATTATTATTATTATTTTTTTTTTTTTTTTTTTTATTTTTTTTCTCATGTTATCCTACTAGTATTGTCTGCTTTTTTTGGTTTCAGTTCGTAATGAAGAAAGTGGATAAATAAATACTAAAAAGTGACACAATCTCTCATGAGAGAACAGCCATTTCTCCACAGTTGCTTTTAAAACTCAGATTGCAAAACTGTTGGTAAAGTAAGGCTATCTTGTGTGTCTGAACACACAACTACTGCCTGTAGAAGATAGCATTTCCTACCAGAAATCACTGTGTTTGTTGGGGCATATATACTAGAGTTAGAGCCTACATGTCCTAAGAAGCATTGTTCCAGCTCTGTCGTTCATGGCTAGCTCCACAAGCACACAAGTCTTTTGAAATCCCAGCCACAAACTTAGATTTTGAAATAGAAGCTTAAAAACTTGGAGGCTCTAGACATGTTTCAGGAAGGGTGAGCCCCAGTGAAAACACCCTTAGGGACTGTATCAAGCCCCCCTCCCCTCACACCCTCAACCATGTTTGGGAATGAGGAACTAGAGTGAAGTCTGGAACTTAACAGCAGAGCACTTAACACGCTGTCCTACCACTAACAGGTGGTCACAATTATAATACAATACTTGAGATGTTTTATCAGACAGCATTTAAAAGAAACTAGGACAAAGATTCTGTAAGTGTAGTTCTGCCCCTTAAAGCCAATAATACCAGTAATTAGAAGGATAAGCCACAAATATATCATGCACACACACAGATATCATCATCAGATATACGCATATACATTTTTAAATTAGTTCTTGAGAGCTCAGGAAATAGGGAAAAAAATAAAAAAAAAAAAAAAAGGAAATGATTTATTTTCACTCTGCAACTGTAGCTGTAAGTGCCACAGTATTACCGCTTGGATCAAATCAGGTGTCATAATGTGATTTCAATAGTTCAGGAGGGGAATCATGGACAAACTTTATGCTGCACGTGCTTCGAGCCAAGGCAAGAATTATTGTGACAGCAGTAGTTTAGTCTGACCTCTTGCAGAACAGTCACAGATTCTCCTTCACATCCCACTCAACATGTGTTTGAACCAGAGAAAATAGTCTTGAAAGCTATCCAAAATCATGCAATGATTTCAAAATAATCCAAAATATGAGGAAGACACCATAGCCTTGAAAGTAGAGGGAAATAAATATAGAAACCATAAGATCATAGTTCACAACCTGTCTGTGAACTTAGAGATGCGGCTCAATACAGACATAGAAGGAGTAGTGAAGTTTATCTCCATAGCAGCACGTGTGCTGTGAGCATACTGTAAAGAACTTAATTTTCATAGAGATTTCAGACTGGAAGGACTATTAGGAAGAACTAGATGAAGGCAACTTGGAGACAAAGAAACAGGGCAGTTGACATAGGAAGGTATTTGAAGGTGAGAATACAGAGAACTAAGTATGGGATTCTGTGGTGCTGGAAGAGATTAACAGCCAATTCTAGATGGGTATGTATGGTCTTCCAAGGAGAAGGGACTGAAGGATATTGGCCCTGCTTTATGCATGTTCACTTGTACACTGTTAAGGAACAGAATCATTTTGCATCTCCAGCTTTATCTAGACCTCCCTTACTAACACATAAAGACTAAGTAAACTCCTTTGACAGCTGCTGATTTACTTTATATAGGTGAGTACCTAGGTCTGATAAACCTAACAATGCTGTGGTATGCCACCCACTTTGGCCCTCCCTATAGAGTACACATTTTTAAGGCAGGCAGTATTTCCTGAAAATCCTGAAACAGTAGAGCACAAATGTGCAGACACTCTGGAAATACAAGCCTCTGAAGAGATCAAGATTCCCACCTCACACCTTCACCTGTTTGTATATGAATTTCTCTTCTAACTTAGTGGATAATTGGCCTACCTGGCAGCAGCAATCCTAATGGATAATTATTGTTCAGAAAATGATTTGTGCTCCTGTGATGAAAGCTCTTGGGAAATAATATGTTAACATTGTTAAGGCTTCGAGTAAAGTTCTAGCTCTGCTGACACCTTTAGTGCTCTGAGACATGATTCTGAACAGCTTCACACAGAAGCCTCTTGCTTTTTCATAAAAGAAAGTAGAAACCTTTCATTTTATTTAGAGCTGGCATGCATTAGTCAACTATTTTTTCATGTATATTGTTATTACAGAAATCAAAGCTCTGTCTCTGGTAATGAGACAAAATTCATAAAGCGAACGTGGAGACAACACAGATTAGTCACAGCTAGTGACAGGACTGAACTATTCTCTGAGCTCTACAATCTCCAGGATAATTTTCAGTGACAAAGAAACAAGTAAAATATTATTACTGTACGCACAAAAGGATATTAACATGAAAATAATTGCTACATAGAAATGAAATTATCAAGCTATTACATATAATGAGCAGGACTGAAGAGGAAGCTACTTATGCATATTTTTGCTTCAATTTAAATGTAGACTGGTATAGTTAAACTGGGCATTAACTTAATGATCACACTGCATCCTCAGTGTGCCAGCCAGAAATGGAACATTAGCCACCTGTGATGAGAAGCAACAAAAAATAAAATGCCTATTGAGTTTTGGGTTTTGTTATCATAATCTTTGTCAAAGTCAGGGGCATGGTGAATTACATATCAGTAATGCAAACAGTTATGAACCCATGCGTTAGGAACCCAAAACTATGTCATTGTTATTCTGATAGTATCCTCATATTGACCAACAATCAGAACTCTCCCTGTAACAGTGCCTGATTTGCAGTAGAGGCAGTAAGAGCTGAGCGATGAGTTGCTTATGGATACACAGCAAGTCTGTGGCAGAGCCAAGGTCTACTGGATCTCAGCGTCTCTTCAGGACATCATTTATCCTTTCCCTCACTCACGAGTTTGCTGCACTTGGAAACCATCAATCACTCAGTCTTGAAGAATCTTGAAGAATCATCCCAGTCATTTAGCAACAGAGGAGTTCCAGCAAAGGTCCTTACCTTTGGGTAAGGTCCTTACCTAGGGTAAATACCCAGTTACCCTGCCACTTTTCTTCATCTTTGACATGAAGGAACTATCTTCAAGGAGACTCTGTTTAGTCAATCCATGATTTCTGAGAGCTCTTGAAAGGATTGCAGTGCAAACTAGTTGCAGGGCTTCATGAACGTAGACACCACTCAGCAACAAACCTGCTGCTTAGCCCACCCAGCTACAGTGTTTCAGTCGACAGTGATTTTAAGTCGTTGCTGTTCTAGACTGGATTTAAACTGAACAATTTGAGGCCTATTTTCACTCCCTTAAATTGTCCGATAATAAAATAATCTTTGTTAAAATACTGTTAATGGTTAAATTTTGTTCCAGATTTGGGTCAGCGCTGCTCTTTCTCAAGAACTGAATGAAATTCTTAAACTGATCTGTTTTCAATGAAGTATATTAAATGCTAATAGAGCAACTCCCAGTGCTGTTTCAGGTATCAAAATCAAGATTTTCAAGACCGCTATTAGTTGATGAGCCAAAGCAGAAGTAAGCAGGAGGCACAGGTTAGAGACAGATGAAAAGAGAACCAGATGGTACAACTTAAAAAGAGAACGCTAGGTGGAAACTGAAATAGTTCCATAAAGCAGAAAAATAAACTGGCATAGTACAAAATATTCCAGATAAAAAACGTTCATGTAAAAAGAACCAGCTTATCAGATTGTTCTTGCAGCTTGTCACTAGCTTGTCACCTGGAGGCATGACTGAGTAGTCTTGTAGCCAGGCCTTTTACTATACCATTTACTTTTGTCTCAAGTGTATTCAGAGGCTCACATACCATGGCGTTTGTTGGTGTTTTTTTTTTTCTTTTTAATTTAACTCATCTGGGGTAGGATGCAGGGGCAAATAACTAACCCATGCAAAAAAGCTACATCTAATTATTCATTCATAATCTACCCTGCTGCAGCATTCTATTACTGTGAATCCTAGCAATGATTAAATTTGGCATGTCTGTTGAATGGTGTTTTTAAATGTTTTATGCTGGAATTACCATATAAATATAGCCAATAGCTAAACACAGCACAAGCAGCTGCAATGTATTTTGTTCCTGGCTTCCCTGACAGGCAGGCATTTTAAAATGGGGAGACTGAGGAAAGGGTGAAGGTGGTACGGGACAGTTCCAGTGTGGATGCAACCTGACTGTCACAGCTCTGAGCGCATCCCACCACTCTGGGCTCTCAGGGCTGGTTTGGACATGGGGCAGGTGTTTGACCTTGAGAGGCCTCAGCAAAGGTTCCCCATCATTTTCCCTTCCTTTTGCTCAGCAGCAGATATCAAGCTGAGACTCTGCCCACTCACTCCCGCCAAGACCTGGACTTGACTTCCCACTTGGAGCTGCCTTGTCACTGGGGGTTTTGTCTGGAGATCTGTACTGTGGCTGACCCTGGGCATTGTCACCAGACCTGCTCTGTCCCCTTGCTCAGACGCCACTGGAGAGCACCCTTTCCAGTGAGGATGCTGCCCCTGCCTGCCTTGTTGTGCTTCAGCACAGGGCTCACCTCCACTATAGGGCTGCCAGCCTTTGTTGTACCCAGTGCTGATCCTCCCCCTACAGTTAGAAATGGAAATGGTCCTCATAACTGCAGCAAGCCTTGGAAAAAGGCTCATTTCATCAGGGTATCCCTTTCTTTTGATGATTGCTGGAAACATTCCAAGGGAATCTGCATATATAAATATAAAATATAGCAACCTGTATGAGATCACTGTACATCTGTTCCAAACAGCAGTGTGCAGCCATATTGACTGCTTCAATGTGCATTACATAAACTCTGTGCTTCACATTTTCTCCATCCGTGAACAGTGTTATGAAAAGTTCTGTACTGTCTGAGTCCCAATGCCTCTGTGATGAAGGCCCCCCTACACACATCCCAGGAGTCAGTCCTCTTCCTGCAGAGTACAGAATACAGACCAGTTCAGTGGGTTAGACTAGGAGATGCTGCAGGCTTCTCCCTCAGGGCAGTCTCTTCCCTCTACTTGTCACCTGGCCCTCCTGTTTCAGCTCTTGCACTGAAGACAGACCAGTGATGACAGCCAATTTAGTAAATGTTGGAGTCATGCTGCTGGTTGTATCAGGCCTCAGTAACCAGTTAATAGGCTACATCAAGGCAACAGGAGTGCACGTACCTGATGAGTTTTAACACTGGGAAATAGTAATCTCTAAAGATGGCACTAGTGTGCGGAGACTGGTACTGGAAGAGCAAAAATGTAATGTTCTACTGCCCTTATATGTGCTAAAGTTCTCAGAATCACTTTGCCTCCATCAATAGCACAGAATACTGGAGATGACAGAGTTGAATTTTGCTTCTGGAAGAAAGCTGAAGTCTTTTTCTTTCTCGTTGTGACTGTTACAGCTTTGGAATCCATTTTAATTCTTCTCCATGGGCTGAGCAACACCATTATTCATTTTGGAATCAATGACACATAGGCGCCATGAAATGCACTTTGAGCTTACACAGTCTGAGCAGGTATCCTTCTTAGGTGGCTAGATGTGCTTTGTTCTTGCAAATAATGGTGGCTAGAAACATTCTGACAAAACCGAGTCTACCAGTGGAATGGAGTTCAAAGTATTTGGGGGATATATTTTGGATTCAGTATGTTTACTATCAACTCAAAGGGAATTAACTATCTGTGCAAAGAGCCTGTTTTTCTGTCAGAGAATGGGGAATCAGAGCAGCCCTTGCAGTTCTGGAGATGTTGAATTCTCTGCCGCAGAACCAGAAAGCCCTGGAAGCAGAAGTTGCAACTGCAGTCCAGCTCCCAGGTGCACAGGAGGTAATCCTGGAGCCCTGAATTACTGGCTTGGACCAAGCATGAAAGCTTCCAACATCTTTGCCAGACAGCAGGGCACCTGGAAATCCCAAGGCTGTTTTTTCTCATGCTCCATGTCTCAGGGCAGACTTCTGGGCTGGTTGATTGGCCTTACAGCCTGGCTTCACAACAGGCAGCTGTGAAATCTGGCAGCCCTAAGGAACCCCTTTGGCAGGAAGGTGCCAGAGATGCATACTGAAGGCTGATTAAATGCCAGGATGTCAGGGAATGTCACAGTCACCAAATATCCCTGTTTCTGAACAGTCATTTGGGAAAGGAGAAAAAGAAAACGGGTGATATTCATGGGGAACAGTGGTGCATCTATATTTCCAGTAAACCTGATGTCAGAGTAATGGCCAAATCAGCTCTCCGGTGCTCTCCTTCAAGATCATTTATGTTCTGAGATAAAGAGCTAGACCAGAGCAGGCCCTTCATGTCTGTAGTCCATTCAGCAATTCCACAACCAAGAGATAACAAATTCCTGTCTGTAGAGAGACTCTGCTCCAACCTGCAGAGAAGCACAACACCTCTCTGAGATGATGCAAATGAATTATCTCACATTTAAACTTGCCATTTGTGGGAGGAAAGGAAAACTTGCTTTTATAGTAATGCTTAGACTCAGTGGGAAAAGCACTGTTGCAGTATCAGGAGTAGTGAAAATATTTTTATTTTGCAACCAGAGAGAATAAAAAATACTTCTTATCGTCCCTTAGGATAGTAGCTGCTTTTATACAGATTGCTTACGGAAACAGCTATTTTTTATAATTAAAATGACAATATGTGATTTTAGGACACATTAGCAGCATTAGTAAAGACAGCAACCTAAAAAGACATATTTACTGTATGCCCAATATGAACAATTTGGAAGGTTTGTTTCATTTTTTTCTGAATTAAATACCACAACCATTGGAAGAAGTCGTGTTGATAATATGATTATTTCTTTTGCTCTATTTATCTCTCTTCTCATTCAATATTTGACCACCTCTCAGTTTTATTTAGTATTCAACACTGAATATCAGAGATAATCTGTTGTCATAATATATGAATTACTACCTCCTGTTTTCTAATAATAGGCTACCATGACTTATTTAATAAGTACGCGCAGTTTTATGCAAAGCTTGAATATGTTGTAATTTGTGTGTTTTCTGCCATCTTTGAATGCTCTGATTAGCATTCACTAAGCGTATGTAAATAACTTCAAAATGATAAACAAAACAAAACCATAGATTTCTTCTATGCAGAAATATGAGCAGTAAGCCCTACACCATATATGCTCTGTAGGGAAAAAATAGCTGGGTCAAGGGGACAGGAAAGCGTGAATTCGTCTTGTGGAGATGATCAGCCCTGCAGGTCCCTTCTCCTAATCCAACACTCACTAAAGTCAACAAGAGTCTTTCACTTTAGCTTCTTTTTTCCCGTCCTTTTGCATGTGTCATATTTAAATTGCCTTTCTAGGCATGCAACTATTTTGCCTTTGAAGAAGAGTAAGTATGAAAAAGTGCTGGAAGTTCAGGCTCAGCTTTTCAGAAATCTGTAGAAATCTGTTGGTATTTTGTGCCTAAAACTAACAACCACATGAATTCTGTAGAATTGGGATATGATGTGCTAGCCTTGGTGAAAGCAGAGGGAAAGAAGAATGCCAGAAAAAAAGCAAAATCCCAGGACAGAACTGACATTCACCATTTTGTTGAATTCAACAGAATTTGAGTCAGTCTTTAAATTACCATGTGGTGACCAAAAACAAGCCCACTAATGGTAGAAAACACCAGAGATCATGCTGTTTGCCATATTAATTCCTTCCAAGGCATATTACATTCATCTGATGTGACTGGAAATGGATCTGTTCAAACAGTCATCTGTGGTCTGAGTGCAACAGCACAACTATAATACTGGGATTTATTTTGTCCAGGCTATTATTTTTTTTTTAATCATCGCAGTTTGATCTACGCTCTAGACATACTACAACCTGACTTTCCACTTCAAAAGTCTCATTCTCTATTGTATGACCCAATTTTAAAATTAGATAAGCAGAGAATGTAAAAAGCACTGTGTGTCATTGCCCACTGCACTTCCAGAATCACTGCCCTCTGCTCCATATCAAAGAGCCTCTTGTTATCAGAAGATTCTCTTTGAGTAGCATATCCTGTACTTTCTTGTTCTTATCTTCAAGCTTTGACCTTTTATTTTTCATTATTTACCTTTGCAAAAAGCATGTCAGTGGCGGTCTATTCTTTCCTACTTCAGGCTTTTGTGCACTGTGGTCTCACTGAGACTTCTCTTGAAATGTGAACTCCAGAATTCACAATGTTGAATATTAACTCCTTCCTCTAACTCTCAAAGTCCTTTTGCTTTCTATGGTATCATATTTGGAAATACTGCACACAGTGACTCATTTCACGTCTGATGTGTAAGAAAGTGCCTGTACCTGCCCAATGCCCAAGTGAGATTCTTTGTTGCTCTGCATCTTTTATGCTGTATTTCTACATTACAGGATATTATTCTAGATTACAGTGCTGTTGCAGTGAAGAAAGGCTGTTTTTAAAACTGAACCTGAAATAAATTCTGCTTAGAGTTTTATAATTCAACATATTTATAAACAGAAGTAGACATTCAGGCAGTAAAAGTGATTGTTAATTAAGGATGGTCTACAGTAGTTTACTAACTCCAAATTTTATAGTTAAATGATGGTCCCAACTTTCTACTTTAGGGACCATTTTCTGACCATGTCCCCTATTTAAAGATACCAGCACAAGTCCATAATGGTAAATCTATAAAGATCTTGCCTCTAAAAAAACCCATCAATTAAATTGTCTTGTTTGTTATCCTGAGAAATTTACAAGCAATAATTATTCATGGCTTTGTCTTTTGTCAATTTATGACAGTTCCAATTTCCTAAGTGGGTTCCTAGTTATACAACCCTTTAATCTTACACTTCCCCCAGGAAAAAGCTCTCTCTAGTCGAAGAAACTACTCTATGCATAGAAGACATCATTTTGGTTGTAATGGTATCTGGAGAAAACAGCTCCTCTCTCAGTAGTTGTTCATACTTCTTTGACAGTGAAGATCCTGTGAATCTGTATCAGTCTTGAGGGCTTGTAAGAAATTTGATGTGATGCTCAGGACTTAATGTGACATTCAGGTCCACCCTTAACATAACTTAAAATCTATACTGCCATCCTGTATTTGGATGATTAATTCTATTTGTTCTATCTTGTACTTAAGCTTTCAGTTTTCAGCATTCTCCTGACTTCTGATGCTGTCAAAATTGTGGAACTCGTCTACTTGTGATGATGGAGGTTTTGGTGGCCAAGAAGAGAGGATCAGGGCAGTGGAAAGGATTACTTATGTTAAATGATAATGGCTGCTGTAAGCCATTACGTAAAGAATACATTTAGAAGAAAAATTAGTAACTATCCAAAGCAATGACACTCTGAAGCAGTCTTTAAAGTAGCATACTGGATGAATGGAACCAAAGGTATTTTAAAATAAGATCAGAGCATTTGGGTCTTTTAAGGGTCTGCTCTCCCTTCACGGGAACAAAACAAACAGCAGAAGTCCTGCAAATAAGCTCAGGTATTGCATGATTGTCTGCTGTTGCAGGAGGGTGGACTCAGGAAGCAGAAAAGAAATAATTTGACCATTATCTGGGGCTTCACTCTTTCAGTATTAAGGTAGAATTTAGCTTTTTGAGGTCCAGTGTTTCTGCAGTCAGACACTGACCACACAAAGACTGCAGACTCTTTCTCCATTTAAGAAGTCGTAAATCTGCATCCTGTCAAATCAAACCGCCTTGAGACACCACCAGCTCTGCTTTCACATTCTTCCACCTGGATCTAAGGGTGTTTGCTTATGCAAGGAACTGATTCAGTATGATAGGATAGTTTGCTACCTAATAATCTGTAACTAGAATGATTTCTTTCTAGTTGTAAATCTGTATATCATCTGGTACTGTTTTATACTGTTATCATTACTATTTACATGTAATTTTTTTCTATCACTGAGACTTCTACTAGCTTTCTCTATTTTTATATCATGTCTTTGATCTGTGATTCACAGTGCCCTGGACAGTCCCCTAAACAGACAATTTTAGGGGGAGAGAGAGGACTTTTCCTCAGTAGCACACCCTCTGGCAGCAGCTTAAAAGCTGATACAAAACATATTTACAGATCAGAAAACAATTTCAGCATCTACCACAATAAATGCCTAAGGAATCCAAAATTAATAATGAATTGTTTCTTTAAAAATATACGATAAATCTAACTTCCTATGAAAGTCTTCCCGTAAACAAAGAAATAAAAGCCCCAGGCCTAATTTGATAGTTTCTTAGTATTAAGACAGAAATAAAGAATTTTTAACATGATTGAAGTTTGCAGGGAGTGCTTCCTATATAAATAAATTCAGAATATGCAGAATTATGTCCACTACCATAAATTACCATAATGAGACTCACAGATTGGGTCTTGAAAACCCGCAGGGGCTTTGACATTGCAATTTCAGGGCTCAACCTTGCTACTTTGAAGTTGATTCCATGACCGGCTAGGCAATTTGCATGCCTCAGCCAATTGCCATTACAGTCAATGATAACAAAGCTGCACACATCTCTTCAGCCTCTTAGAGGGCAGATGCATATAAATTAGGAAAACAGAATCATGAAAACAGCAAAGCGAGTTTGGAATTAATGTCTTTTTATAAAATCATTTTTAAACTCAAGTTCCACTGAATTATGAAACCCCAGAGACATTATTCATGGATTCACATGTGATTCTGCACTCAGCAGAAACTGAATCCTCTAATATAAATTGCATTTCTGAGTTGAGACAGTTCTCAAGATTCAGTGTGCCAATAAATGTGGCAGGTCTCATTTTTTCCCCTTATGGTGACTGGGATATAAGGTCATTACAGATGACCTGCATGCCTTCACATGGAAGCTGGTCTGCAAGTGACTGCTCAATCCTGCTTAATATCATCGCAGTACAGTCCCTACCACACATCAGACTTAAAAGTCTAGCACCACAGAGCATCTTTGCTAGTGCCTCAGATATTCTGTCAGAGAGGAAACAGGACTTGCTCAGAGACAGAATGTTTTCAGAGCAGTTACAGCATCTGGAGGGGCATCTGCAGTATCACTGCGAGCATTTCAGACTGGTTTCCAGCATCCACAGGGCGTGAACTGAGCTACAAACTCTCTTCAAGACTACTGCAGTCCATTTGTGAAAAAGCCTGTGGTGTATTATTATCTGGCCATTCTTGTTGTGTGTAAAGAAGGATCAAGTGCTTTTGAGTGGGATTTGAAGAAGAGCTGTCCATATAATGAGGTCTGCAGAGAATTATGACAAACTTAACAGAGTACTGTAATTGAATTGTGCAAGAATGTTTTCCAGACTTCCTACTGTTATTCCCAATTCTAAACGAACTCTAGTTTGGGTATCAGTGATGCAGTCCTTGTTGCCAGATGCGCTGCCAACAGGATTTTTCATGTTTGGCTAGATGAGGTCTTAAAGCCATTTCCCTCAGACCACATTACACGTCAGTTTGAAACTAGCAACCTGATTTGTTTCTCTATAACTGAAGTAAGTGGCATTTTTCCTCCTCTTTCTATGCTGTACCATAGAGTATTTCAGATCAGTGCTTCCTCTATTGACCCAAGCTGACAGAAGGGTGCCTTCAATATCCCAGCAAGCTTCTAATACTCTGTTCCAGTTTCTCTCTCCTCTCTCCCCATACGCACGGATAAATAAATAAGTAACTGCAGATGAGGCAAATTAGTTGATGTTACATGAAGTTATCTCAGCACTTAACTAACTGCTGCTTGCAGAACCCCCCAGCAATTTAGCTCAGGAAGGACAGGTTGCTTTGGTGCAGGGGCTGGTTTTCCCTGAGCTTGGGAAGTGGGGCACCAGCCAAGGGGCTCTGCGTCCAGCTCTCTGCTTCCTCCTGGCTCAGCAGCAGGTGCAGAGGAAATTCCTGTACTTCTTTCCATTTCAATTTGCACTTGACAAATCTTTTCCAGTAGTCAAGAAGAGTGACAAAGCAATGGCCATGCCCATTCCTCACCTGCCTGTTTTGGGGAAGATAGACGCCCATGACTTGCTGTGCATAAGCAGCTTAGAGCCAAGATTTGAGCAGTTTTGGTATAGAAAGGGAATCGCTGACTTTCTTGAACAGTTATTTCTTCTCATGACCACACCTACCTCATGTATCACAGCCTCAGAAAAGATTTTCTGAATTACATATCCAATCTAGGAGTATGTCCCATTTAAAATACTGCCCAGAGAAATTCTCAGTACCAAGGTAATAGGTGACTTCACCCCCTCACAAAAGAAAATGATTTTTCCTTGCTATGCAAAAATCATGACTGTGTGTGTTAGAAGTACTCAGTGCAAAGTCAGGGATCTCTTATATAGGAAGCCAGCTTTATTATGATGGAGGTCTTAGAAAAACAATTTGCTTTTTCAATTGCAGCCAGAATCTGATCTCAGTACATCTCCAGATTACAAAGCCTGAGGTCCAGATCTTTGACATATGCCGGACATACACGTCTGTGGGAATCTGCCACCACAAAAATGACAGACTAGACTCCTCCTCTGTTTCTTAAGGGTAGAAATTCCCTATGAGAATTAAACATAAGCTCAAGAAGAGTTGTAAACAGATCTGTCATTCAGTAAAATATTGGGATGCCACCAGGATGAAGTCTCGTTTTTTAAAAATGAATTAAGCTGAATTGCTTCCTTCACTTCTTTCCTATTTCCCCCTCGGGTAATCTTTCCTATTCAATTCTTTGGCTTTACAATCAGATTTTCCTATTTCATTAAGTGTTTATATCTCCCCTGTTTTTGTATGAAAACTCACAACCAGCAGAAAACAAAAAAAAATTCTCTATTGAGAAAGTGTGATCAGATAGATAAAAGACAGTTGCTGTATCCTGTTCCAGCCTACCGTCCATGCGTTGCTATTAGCAGATTAATAATGGATCTTACAGAAGTGCAGTTTAAGAAAAACATATAGCATTAAATAACGAATTTACCTCTTGATCTCATTTTTAAATTGCTTACATAATCATTTTCATAGAAATTTATTGGTAAAGAAAGGATACCTTTCTTTAAACCATTTCCTCAGAAATCACTGTGCAAAGTTTATCACCTCCTAGATTAAGTAGAGCTTTGGGATGAGTGCCATTTTTACTGACCTTTCTTCCCAGTCGATTATCTCTGACCTAATTTGTGTTGGTGCAGAGCAGGGTATAAACTAATTCTCAAGTATTGTACACATTTCACACTATTTTATAATCTGGTTTCAGCTCATTTGCAATATGGATTTGTTTAGAAAGATACACAGCTCACAGTGACTGTGTCCCATGCTGCCTGGTTCTTTGGCCCACCAGCAAACGCCAGCCGATGCTTGCTTTTGCCCACAGAAATGCCATTGCTCTCCAGTCTCCTTTAAACTCTCCCTACTGTTTGTGGAGGAGTACCCAGAAACTGAGGAGAGCTCTGATCATCTGTTCTAGTAGATCTAAAATGGCTTCTAGCTGGGACTTTTTTCCTTCCTACAGAATAAGGAGGCCTGGGGAAATTATTGAGGGGATATTCTGTGAGGAGGAGCTCTGTTTCCTGCTTCTTGTCTGTGTTACTCCTGTGGAAGGCGGTGGGGTGGCCTCCTTGTTTAAACATATAGAATGTAAAAAAACATGACTGGACATCTGAAAGACATCTCTTCTGCCTTGTGCAGAGTGAACAAAAACATGCTATGAGGACAATGTTCTTTGTGTACAGACCTATACGTGTGGAGGACTTAGAGGAGCCAGATTTTTCTTGCTTACAACAGACGGGTGAAACAGCTTCCCAGAGGGAAATAGTTACCTTAGATTTATTCTGTTGTGAGCTAGACACAATTTTTTAAAAATGAAATTAAGTGCTGTGATTTTCTTCACTGTAAGAAATTATCACCAAGGTATTTTTTATCCAGACTATTCTACATAAAAGGTAAACACAATAGAATTTGTTAACAGTTATTGAGAAAATAACTTATATCAGCAATTATGAGATCAGTGTAACAAAACGAACTAGGAAGACACTTGAAAAATTGTTTTGCCTGGCTTCCTGTAGCAACAGCTCTCACACATTCCCTTCACATTTGATAGGGAATTAACCTGAAGTTTATGCACCATTGCATTATGCTTCTGCTGCAGAGACTCAGCTAAGACTATACAAGCTCAGAGTGCTTTATATTCACTGGGTGTAGCCTGTCCAGCCCTCCAATCGCTGTAGCTTTGCCTATACAAACCCTAGGGTACTCAGAACCCTGGAGTCAGGTACTCACTGTGAAATAAAATCTTCTAGGAATGTGTACAAACAATATTTTGTAAGTCGGGGTGTGACTTCTCTGGGTGTAAGCTTCCTGCCTAACTTAATGTATTATTAGGAGTTGGATATGATGATCCTTTGGGTCCGTTCCAACTGGGGATATTCCATGACTCTATGGTAGGAGTGCTGTATTTTGAGTTACAGTTTTTTGTTGTTGTTTATTTTATTTTATTTTATTTTTTTCTTTGAAAGAACATACTTAGATTAGGCAAAGGGAGACAAAGTAAAGAGAGGAGGAATTAAGGAGAAGAGATTAATAAAGCCTGGTCATTCACCGTAGCACACACCATGTCTATGTATCAAAGGCAAGACTTGAATGTAGTGGGAAATGTAGCTGAAGCCAGTACAAGAGCTCTGGCTCTCATCTTGATCAGAACCCCATGGTAGTATATGGAAATAATTCCATATACTGTAGCCAAGCTTTGAAATAGGTCTTAATATTTATTCCCCTCCTCCCCAGTTATAGTCCTGTATCACTGTTACATCTCTGTTCTTCAATCACTTTAGGAATACAAAAAAAAAAAAAAAGGACCATGCTAGTCACTGCCTCCAGATGCCTCCATGCTTCTCCCACTGTGACCACCAGTCCCTCTGTCCTCTCTCTAGTGGCCTCCAGTGCCTCAGAGATGCAGAAATAAAAAAGTCCAGAAATCAAACTGCATTAGTTACCTGTTTCTAGAGGCCAGATTTGTGAGAACAAGGGACTATCTTTTTAGCATTTCTCCAATTATCTTAAAGGCAGTGCGTTACTTAAAGCTCCTGGTAGCTGTTCTTTAGTGCAGGGTACTTTATGCAGGATAGGGGCATGCTGACTGCTTAAAATAGCATTTTCCTTCTCAAAATAAATCTGTGAGATGAAAACTCACTTTACATTCAAATAAATCATGATGCTGATGCTATAGTTGTCATTGCATTTTGCATATTCCTTTCCCCTTTTCCCATCATGTTATGAATTGAAAATACTGCCTTGTGCACTTCACACAGCAATGTGTCCCTCAAAAAATGGGGAGAATATTCAGCTGTATGCAGCCTGGTGGGAAAGTTTGCAAAGTGTATATGATCTGACAGCCGTTTCTATGAGAAAATGGATTGAAAATGAGACACAAAAAATTGCCTTTGAAGGTCTGACCTGAAAGCCCTCATTGTCAGTTTTTTCAGTGGCACTGGGTTAGACCTTCATCTGCATGGAGCTATTTTAGTCTGGCTCAGGAAAAGAGCCAGGAGTCAGGAAGGTTCCGAAAGAGGTTTCCGTGCCCAACCCTGCCACAGTCCTGCGTGAGATTCAGCTCTGTCAGAGGGCTGGAAATAGCAACCGGTACAGTTAGTTACTGTGGCAGGTACCTTCCCTGGTGCGGAGCTCCCACTGAAACAAAGGCACGTTCCCATCTGGGATAACGTGTTCAGGAGCAGGACTGTATTTCAGGCACATTCCAAGGAAACCAATTCATGCTCTACTCTTACGTAACAGAGAATTAAAAGGGAACGTTAAGAAACAAAAATTACTAGTTCATTTACTACTGTCATTTTTGTCAGTGGTCAAAGGAAGCAGCTCTGACGTTCCATTTTATTCCTTGCTGGAGTAATTTTCTGATCCTGTAATCCTAACACAAAGCTTCAGTGTTTTGATGCTGCGATAGTGCCAGCTTCAGCTTATGTTCAGTTTTTTTAAAGCTTATTTAGTTCCGTATTTTAAAAATACTTATCTACATTATTTTCTAATTTCAGATAAAAGAAAAAAAAAAAAACAAACACTTCAATTTTAAGTCTTGCAAAACCTCGTAAGAAATATATGGCTTTATGTAAGATATCCTATAAGCATTAATTGATAAACAGCTACATATGTTGCAAGTGAATTTGGAGTAAAATGGTCACTGACATTTCTAAATTTCACATCTTTACAATATTCTCCTTTGAAATTATCCAATTATGTACCAGAAAGTGTTTCTCTCTTTCTCTATTCTCTGTGATGTGATTCTCTAATAACACAGTTGTCTAACAGTGCTCTAAACATCTGCCCAGCAGCTGGAAGATAATTTTAAGCACCCTTAAAACCATTCGATAAATATAATAAACATCTGAGTCTAATCCAGTAAAGGCCAAAGTGATACTGGTATGGGGAATTGCTTTAGACACTAAATAAATTGCCTCACATAACAGATTCCCACTCCAGCAAGTAATTAAATATTGAGAAGATGCTCCTCAGAAGCCCAGAGAGAAGTTTCACATTTCATAGGAGAAAAGGCTCGTCATTTCTCAGGGGGCTGAATGTTGCTACTGCCAAGCCCCCTGGCATACAACGTGCACAGTCTGGTAGCAAAGCAGAAAGCCAGGCTGAGGAGAATCATACTAGGGCCTTGGTCTCCAACGTACAGGGCAGAGCACTTCCAGGGAGCCAGGTCAAAGCCGGGCCCTTCCTTAAAGGTGGAGCCGCCAGAGCCCGTGGAGCCAGCAGATCCCGAACCAGCTGGTACTTCCTCAGCGCGTGCTCCTTTAGAACAGCACAGGCCCTGTCTCTTCTGAATTTGCCTTTCATCTGAAGAAGCGGAGTCATTCTCTAGCCACCTCTGTTTTCACCAAGTTAACTGCTTTGGCATCCTTCATTTTGATTCAGTTTTCTTTAAATATACTAATACATTCTTCCTCACAGCTCGCACTGGGCTGACGTGAGGCTGAGCTGACTGCCTCCCTGGAGGTCTCCGAGGTGAGGAACCAAAGGCCATGCAGCAGTCTTTATCTCTGCCACCGACACAAACGGACAGCTGGCTGTCACCTTCTCTTTGTGTAAGAAATCACTGCTAGAAATGTTGTAATTGCAACACATTTCAATACATTTCAACACCTTAGCAAAAGGCAGAGACAAACGGATCCTTATTTTCCTGGCTGTGTCCTTTGCTATAACATTCCACATACTTTGTCTGTGCTACAGACAAGTACCAGCCTGAAGGAAAATGTCTCTGCCTTGTTTCTTAGAGTCTGCCAAACTGCAATAATTTCAGTCCCCTCCCAGACACAATGCCCAGAGGAAACACTCATAGTTGAAGATGAGAGAAAGCAGAAACTAGAGTTTGGATGAGGGGAGAGAGGGCACAAATGCATAAATGAATTAATTTCTTTGGCTTCCTCCTCTGTGAAACATGACAGTTTGAGGGCCAGCCGCTCACTGTAGGGGCTCCAATCTATTAGCTAATCACTCCCTGCTCAGAGACAAGGTTGAAATGGCATTGCCCCTGCTGGTGCAAATGCTCACCACTGCCTGCCGAGGCTCTGCGGAACTTGCCCAGCCAGAGGTGAGGGCTGGGATACCCAACTCAGAGCAGCTGGACACAAGTCCTCAGGGGAATCCTCGTGGAACTGATGCAGCCCCCGAACTCCCCCTTAGAGCTTTCTAAAGAGAATCAAGGTGAACAGGACTCCAGGAGACAAACACACAGAGCCCAGTTTTTCTTTCACTGAAATCACTGAGGAAATTTCCATTGATGTCAATGAAGTCACGAATGCATTTTGTTTGTATTTAAGAAAACGTCAGTCAAACTTCTCTGTCATTTTGCAGGGAGGTCAGGTGACTGTCTTACTCATTTGGCTTCGGTAACATTATTCTAAAATTTACTTTGACTTTGTGTACAGACTGAAAGGACTTATGTGGTAGAATGAGCTGTTGATGCCTCTTCTGGTTTTGGAGTTGTTTTCTTCAAAAAAATTAACAAAACCATTAAAACACTTTATAATGAGAATCTTTTGTTCCAGTTTTATCCATATATAAAAACCAAATGTGCCTGTAGAAAAACTCTTAAATCCCTAATCAGGAAAGGTTTGGGTAAGGGGGAAGGTTCAGGGCAGCAAAAAGATCCTTAAACCACTGCTGTTCTTACAGTAACAAATTACCTCTTACATTTTAGTAGTGTTTGCAATCATTAGACTTTAGCAATGAGCCACCTGTCTCGTTGAAAATCATTCATCCTCATTTAATGATGAATTCTCTTGAGATTATTTTCTCAAACATTTGCCCTTTATGAGCTGACAAAATGTTGATAATTAATGTTTCAATGCTGATCCTGAAGGGCAACTAATAATTATCCAACAGTGCTCCTGGTGATTTCATATAGTTTGCCCTCCAAGCATGCATTTTTCATCTTCGGATTGTGATGCATTTATACTATATCATTTATGTAGTTAGATAGCAGAACATGTTTCATGGAAATGAATTGGCATTATTTACTAGTTGAGTCTCTGGGACTATTTACTAAGGAAGGCTTCTATGAAAAAGGAATGTATTCAGCTACAGAGGAGAAGCGCTTTGGGATTCAGGATTGCTGAGTTCCAAGCTTTACAGTGCTCAGTAACTACAGGAAAACTCCAAAAATTTCATGCACGATACACAGTACTTTGCAGCGCATGCCCAATCCCAAATGCAAATTTTAATCCTATTTTATAAAGCACCCTTGACACACACACACATTCTGAAAAGTGGTTACTCTGATGAAAACATGCTATGCAACTAAGGGATCAATTACTGAACATAATCAGAAAAATTACAGAGAGTGAATCTATAATCCCACAGGCTACCAGCAGCAGAGATGATGTGTGCGGTTCAAAGTGTCCTACTTTCCAGGTCTAATGCATTTTCTCTGTAAAATATCTTTAAAGGAAATACAAAAAAATCATGAGCAACAGTCCCAAATATGGCACTTGAGCCTCATCATTTCCAGAAATTATTGATGGGCACTGGTTTGGATATAAACACTGCATTACACACTTAAGTGTTCATTTCCTACTTGGTACACACAGTTGGGCACAGAGACTCTGGGAGTCATTAACCCTCTGATTTATGAGCATCGCAGCAGAGAGAAATGCCTTTGCTGATGTGCAACTAGATGGTACAGCAGTATGATCCTGACTATTTTGCATTAGCAACCAACATCTTTTTTTTTCCTGGGTTGTCCCTAATAGCATCCAGAATTAGCCAGATTTCTGCTACAACTAGCCCCTTTGACTTCGATCAGATTGGAGTAGTTGTTTGTATTTTGTATGTCAGGCTGGACTTTGTAGGATACAACGGTATCATCAGGATACAATTATGTTCAGAACCATGGAACAAGTTAGGGAGTAAATTTGCTGCCCTTTTTGTTGAGAAACCTTGGAAATGCATAGCCCGTAGCTAGGTAGAAAAGCAAAGGAAGCACAAAACTTATGAGATGTGATAGGGAGACTATCACCAGATAGGAAAATGTATCTCCAAGGGGATCTGCTCTGGAGACCAACATTAAGTAGCACGTGGAAGAACCTGCTCTGTGACAATTCATCCCGTTACTAGCCAGTATTTCATCAGTAATGCACCCAGAGGTACTGAAATACACAGTTTGTGTGATGTGTGGGGCGTCATAAGTGAAGGTCCAGAGGTGTGTTTGAATATTTAACTGCTAGATGGTAGAAGAAGCTGTAACTGATACAGGTCTGGATTTAACTGGGGGAGCGGGTAGTAAACTTTAGCCCCTTTGTCCCTCATGCTAACACTCCTGAATGCCCAGCATTGTTCTGCAGTTTCTGACTTGACAGCCCAGAGCACCACTGCATCTTTCTAACCACATTTCTCAGGGCCTTTTCTGTGTAATGGGACAATGCAAGTCACCCTTCACTCTCATGAAGCAGGACAGAAAGAAGAATGAGGACATCCAGTGGTCACCCCACCAAGTATCAAGACTGCAGCCACCTTTGTTAAGAATCCAAACAAATTTGCTTTTCTACAGTCACATGGGACAAATACATCATGAAGGTGCAAGAGTACATTTGAAGTCTCACAAAAACCAACACACTATCCAATTTACCCATACTAGATATACAGAGCTATTAAATCTCCAAATGCCATCAAGCTGACACAAAAATTCAAGAACAAATTGACATTTGTCTGCTTTCTGACAAATACCTACAGGCATATGATTAATACAGATCCATCCTAATTACTCTTCAGTGATAAGAATGACAAGTAGATGTCACAGGACACTATCTGTGCATACTTTGCTGTGCAAGACAAATATATTTCTCTGTTGACGATTGATTATTTTTAATGTTGCAACAGACATTCTTCAAATGATTATAAAGCGTTAAGAAGCAACATTGAAACATCATGAGCTAGATCCTCTCCTAGGACATAGTCATTCTGTTCTGATAAGAAAGTCAGGCCTTAACAATGACACAAGCAGTTCCCAGTAGATAAAGCAAGTGCCCAAACCCAGGGCATTTACAAATGCCTTTTCTTCATCCTTTCCTCACCAAAGAGAAAAGACCTGGCTACAAGACCACTGTCTGTGCTACTACAGTCTTCAGTGCTGGTCTGTAATGGGGCCCCCTTCCCCCTAATTGCCACTTCGTACTCAAAAACAATTGAAAAGGTGGATCTTTGCAACAGGGGTGGCAGCTCATAGCCAGTTACCATTCAAATTAAAATAATTTCATGGTGTACTAAATTGCATCAAAAATAATCTTTTGCAGTTTTCTGGCATTTCTATTTCTTTATAGTGACTGAAGCTGAGACATTCACCTTGCATTTTGAATTTATTTCTGTAGCTCATACTAACTGAAAAAAGACAAAAAGTTAGGCAGAAATGCAATGTTCAAAAGGCTGGTGGAAAACCTGCTTCATTTCTATGTGGCTATTTCCCTAGCACGGCATGCAGTTATTTAATCAGGGCATTTACGAGTCCCTGCCGACGGCAAGACAGATGATCCTGAATGAAGCTGTGCACTTGATAATAAGGACTGACCAAAATGCTTGAGTGCTCTGCTTCACAGCAGACTCCCTGAGACTATAGCGTAAAGATCATTTACTGAGAAGGCTCAGCCATGTTATCACAGTCATTCAATTTATAAGCCTGACTGTACTGAACATGTATGCACTAGAAAATGTATGAGTTGCTCAGTACATGGTAAGCAGTATGTGAATAAGGCAGCTCCAGTGTCTTGTTAAAGAACAAACTTCGAACAACCTACTTCGTATTTTGCTTGAAAACCCACTGGAGATCCCTCTTGGGATGTAAGGGCATCAGATCTGCACTTACGGTAGAACAGAAGAAACACTGATGATCTGACTGAAAGAGACTGCTGTACAATAGAAATGTGCATGATACTACGCTTCACAGCTATGAAGTAACTCATCTATCTTAAAACCAATAACCAGCAATGCTTTCTATGCCACCATTAGAGATGTTAACACAGAGCTCCCTCTCCATTTAACAGATGAAGTAGAAACTAAAAACTAGCGAAATTTGACGTAATCAAGATGTGCATTTCCTTGTGATATGACAACACTTGCATGCAACGGCACCAACCAGGAAACAGCATTGTATTGTGCAGACTGTCGTACAGGTACCCAACAAGTTCTGCCTCAAAGAGATCCTGATTTAAGACAACACAAATTGTCAGAGCAAAGAGGGCAAATGTGTATGCACTAATGGACTCTTGCTTTCATTAATAATACTACTTAGCATTTCATATTTAGACTGATACGCAAATACCAAAGGCTAATTGGTGATATTACAGAAAAGGGGATGATGTTTTTTCAGCTTCTTTCCAGACCTTCCGGAGATTACTGTCATGGTGCCATACAATTTAGGACCTATGCTGTAAGGAAGCAATAAAGCAGATAGTAAGATCTCTTTATTTTTAATCAGTGCAGACATTTGACCAGAAGTCAGTTTTAGTATTAAAATAGGAAAGAGATATGAGATCATGTAAAACAGCTACCATAAAAAGCATTTCTACAGTATTTTAAGAGGTTGAAGCCTACAAACAAATCAATTACTCCTGTAGCAAACTCTAAATATAATAATTTTCTACTTTTCAAAGAGCAGACAGCCTCTAGATTACTTCTTATTCTACATCTACATTGTTATACATGTATAGAAATACTCTCAGTAAACCAAATCTAGTGTGTAGAAGGGCAGCTTAGCAGCAGAGCCAGGGTGCGGACACCTGGACACTTGGTTCCAGTCCTGCCAACAGCCCACTCTAGTCAGATCAAGCTGTGACTTGGGTGGAAGCTCAATGCTGAGCACACATTTTTGAGCAGATCAGTTCTCCCCCTCAGCCTCCACAGTCCCCTCTGCCAAATAGATGATCTTTTGTCCAAAGCTTGCACGATGTAACCTTCCTGTCACCTCCAGGTACCAGTTGTTATTATTACAAGCACTGCACTGCACTGAGTTTGCAAGCTGACTCTGCAACAAAACAAGACTTATTTATGAGAATAACACAAGCACAAGTCTGTATCATGTCAGAGGACCTCCAAAACTGTTGCACGCAGCTGAGTCAACCAGCTCAGGCAACAGGGATTTCAGTCTTCGATTCCATTTTAGCAAGTGGGGAGTTATTCAGTGCTGAACGTATGCCAGGCACTGCAACAAAACCAACACTGCAACTGAAGCACTGGAGTGGGAATGTTACACCTCTGTCATCAGCATATGGCAGACAGCAACATATTCTTGAAAAAACAAAGCCAAAGGTAAAATATGATTCCAGAACAGAGCCTGACAAACACAGCAGTAGCTGAAAAGCCTGAACATAGCAGAAGTGCTGGCAAAAAAATGCTACCAGGATGCTGCAAAGCTCCAGGATGTTAAAAGGCATCCAGGTGAGTCTTCATGATGCACATCAGATAGATCGTGAAGCAAGAATATCAGCAAGCCCAGTATCAGCAAAGATTACGGTATCACAGCACGCACAGAAAGCTTTTCTTCCCGTGACCTAATCAAACACTTGCTGAAACTTAGAAAATATTTTTCTTTATAGCAGTATAGAGCTTTTTGTGACCGTTAGCAAGATTTCTTGCCTCAGTGGTTACCTTGCCAATTAGAGGGGTTTACTGGGTTGTACAGAAGATAGTTCTGCCAATAAGAGAATAACCCCAGTGCCTCAGAGAAGACAAGGTCCTGTGGATAACTCGGACTGACAACTGTTTATCTTTTATCTTTCCACCGGCACTTTGGACAGGCTATGTCACTTGTTTTCTGGAAAATTACGACTTCAACAAAGCTGCTCCACCAAAGCGCATGAGTTGAGCTCTTAAATACATCGCGACGTATCGCTGTACCCTCTGCCGGAGATAACGAGGGTGAAAAAAGCGGTTGTTATCCGTGCCTTTCTAAGGTGGTGTATTACAGGGTATCTATCCATTTATGAAAAGCCACATATTAAACCCCACCTAGCAAGAAGCGAGGGAGACCTAGCGTCCGGTAACCCTTCCCTTTTGCCGGGGGACACCTGAGCTCCCACTGCCACAGCACCACAGCCCCGGCCGGGGGCAGCCCCCCGCACCCCGCCGCCTTCCCCTGCTCACGGAGCCCGGGGGTGCGCTCGGAGCCGGGCAGGACCTCCCGCAGCGCCCCCGGGCAGGCCCCACTCACTTCTCCCCAGCGCCTCCGCCTTCCACTCCGTCTCCTCCAGCGCCCCGTAGCGCCTCACGGCTCTCTCGGCCTCCGCGCCGGCCGAGATGGCCCTCCGCAGCTCCACGGCCCTCCGCAGCTCCATGGCCCCCGCCGCTCCGCCGTCCTCCCGAACCCCACCACTCCCCGGAGCCCCCCGCAGCCGCAGGGCCGGGCGGCGATGCGATCCTTCCGAGCCCTCCGATGCTTCCAACCCCTCCCCGGGGGCTGGCGGAGGCAGGCAGCGGCGCCGCGCACATGCTCAGTGCGGGGCTGGGCCGGGGGAGGCGGGCTGGCAAAGGTAGAGGCACCCCTTGCATCCTCACCGCCTGCACTCACAGCCCCTGCATCCTCACCCCCTGCATCCTCACCCCCTGCGCCCACCCCTCGCCTTGCCCCACGGACCTGCCGCCAGAGGCATGCCCCTCATCCCAGCCTCACCACAGCAAAAGCCCCAGGACAGCAGCCCAACAAATGATGAGGTTTGGTGTTTCTCATAAACACGCAGCTTTGCTGCTTATGCAGCCTCCTGCGATTAGAAGTGAAGGAAAGGACTATGCAGGAAGCATTAGTACAGTATGCAATTCTTGTTAATACTTCTTTTATTGTAGGGGAGATCTTACTGATCAAATCCCTCAACAGCATTTTACAGTTACAGAGTACTTTTCCTGGTGAAATCCCATTGCATTTTATCATGTGTGGTATTGTTATGTCTGATGTAGAGATGATGAAGCAGGAGTTGAGACAGGTTGCCCTGCGCCCCCCAGTAAATCACGGTTTGTAGTATTCCGCGCCTGGTTTATGAGCAATGGGGTACTGGTAATGCTGAATACATACCGGGTGCATGAAAGGTTGTCTTGTCACATACCTTTGCCTATAAACTTTGACTTGCCCTTCAACCATCAGTGCTACAAAAGCAGTACTGCTATACTCGGTGATGGACCTGATGCATGTTGTTGCTGTACTCATGAACAATTGTTTAGGGGTCATGCTTTACATGTTAGAGGAGAGAAAACCTCCACGTCAGTTCTAAAACTATAACAATTAAATTCTGATTTCTCCTTGTGAGCTGTGCTCTGCAGGGATTTGCCATGGTTTGTGCACCAGACCTGCTTGGAGAGCTCTTGTTGACTGTGCAGTGCTCCATCTGCGATGGTTTTGGCCTTTGGATATGAAGCCCAAACAAAGCTGTGAGTCAAGCAGGAAAGCTGGTGGCACCACTCTGCACAGCTGATTTTGGGTGACAGTGCAGCTGCCTGCTGGGGTGGGCTGGACTGACTCAGTAGCAGAAGTGAGGAACACTAGTGTGGGAGGAAGACAAGAGCCCATCTGGGATCTAGATGAGATTTGGACTAAGGGAAACAGGCTGATTAGGGAGAAAGGGCCAATTTTTTGGTGGATCTGAGAACTGTTTAGCTTAAATTCATCCCTTCAAGGTTTTAAATTATTATAATCCAAGTGCTTTGTTTAGGAGGTGGAGGAATGATCCTAGAAATAAACAAGTATTTAAAGCTCTGAATTTGATAGCATGGGAGAAAAACACCCACTAATTAGTAAATGGGATGCACCAGTTTTAATTACGTAAAACAAAAAATGTATAAGGTGATTTATAAGGTGAAAGTTTTCACCTGCCCCCCTTGGAAAACTCACAAAATCCAGTAAGAGCCCAGTCTTTTCAGGCTGTTACATTTCTGAGCAGGCATGTGGAAGCAGTCCACATGGGTCCATTTGTTCCCAGATTTTTGCAAGTTTGGGGCCTAAATGCACAACAATTATTTTGCTAATGTTCTAAAGTCAGCATTTTTGCTATTGCAACTTTGGAGCATTTTCACTGCTGCATTCACAAGTGGAATTCAATTTCTCCCCTACGGATGATGCCTTTCAGTTCACTCAGCAATACGTATGCATTCCTCCACTTGGAAAGGTTGGTTTTCTTCTGCTGAAAGACTGCTAAGGAAGAAAACATAAAAACTGAGATCTCTTCTCACTATTCAGTAGATAATGCCTGGCAGAAAAACAGAGGTGCACTTTGCTCTTGCGGTCATTTCCGCTGACTGCTTTCATTCCTTTCCCATTTCTCATCCGAGTCCTGTCATCAGGAGCTGTAACTGGTCAGCAGCAGTTGGCAAAGCCACGCTCCTATCTAGTGCTCTTTTGGCCTCCACTGTACATCACTGACGCCCCACAGAGACACAACACTATATATAACAGGCACACTTTACTCAAGCAAAATTCTTAACAGCGGTATGACTTCTAAGTCAGATGGGGGAGAATGCTTTCTTGGCTTTCCTGGAGCTTTTCAAGCACCTACGTTTGCTCAGCCTGAAGTTCTCAGAGCTCTCCTGCCTTTATGGGCACACCTTGTAAACCAAATGGGTTCTCAAGAGCTGCTTTGAGAGTCTGGGGCTACAGCAAAGGCAGAAGTCAGGGGTATTGTTCATTGTCAGATGGGACAGTCATTCTAACACAGAAATTACAAAAGTGTTAATTTCTGCCCAAGGTTTTCATTTATTTATCATTATAATAAAAAACTGCAGTTTAGCTGATGAAACAAAATGAAATTAAGTGGATTATGCGTATTTATTCCATTTTTGTAGGCATGAATACCCAGATCCATAATTACCATGACAGAACAGGCACTGTGCCCATGTGATTTGATTGCTTGCATAGTGCAGGTTGTGGGACTCCTATGAATCTGTCCTGTAACTTTTTACTTTTTTTTTTTTTTTTTTTTTTTTTTTTAAAACACCAGGACTTGTTTAAGAACATCTCTGTGTTGGAGGAGTTATCTAAATTCCTTGATATCTGATGTCATGGTTAATCTTGTTTCCCTGTGAAAATACCTCCTCTTCAATCTTCATCCCCCAGCTCTTAGGATTCTCTGTAGTTCCACATCCTTAGCATTTCCCCAGTTATTCCTGGTACCCTGCGCAGCCCCTGACCCCACATCCCACAGACTGTTCCAGCAACGTGTAGGAGCCCTGGGGGGCTGTCAGCCTGCACACATTCACACTACTGTACTACAGCCTCTCTGCCACCTCCAGATCTTGCTTGCCAGGCATGTGCATGGCACAAAAATGTCCTGGCACAGGTAAAAGGCTGTGAGCATTACAGGAAAATGCTTACCTGTTGGAAAACCTGATAATCAAACAGATTTAGGAAGGCATGCACTTAACTTCCTGATGCTTCCTCCCTTGCATGATCCTATGCAGCAGACAGGTAGTGGAATGAAGACAAAGAGGGCCACAACTGCACTAAAGAACCTATACAAGTCCCTAACACAATAGTGTTGTTGTAGGGCACCATCCCCATAAAAGCAAGAATGAGTATTATCTGCTTGAAATTCAGCCAAATCAGGGCTATTTCAAGGACCCAACTGTGTCCTATGGCATGCAACTGTGGCTGTATCATGAGATATAGTGTGTTGTAGTGCACTGTCCTGGGAGCTGTAGTGGTAAATCTGTACTTTACATAACACCTTTTCCCAAATCATTACGGCCAGTCTACATAGACAGCTTTACAGAGTGGGGAAAAAGGGTTTAATGTGTGAGTGTCCCCAGCCTGTGTCACAACACAGTGTGAGCTTGTCTGAGTCAGTGGGACCGTGTTGTATCACAGATTCCAGTTATCACAGGGTGACAATCAGGTCTGTGTCATTCTTAGTCTATGTCTTAGACATTTGTATTACCACTCTCCCTAAGAGATCTGTATTAGGCCAAAGCAGACCTCATTTGCTTTTCAAAGAGTCATAATTAAATACCATCCTAATTAAAAAAGAGAGAGGAATGGGATAGCTAAAATCACAGCAGTGTCCTTGATACAGAAGATACTTTCTCGCTGTAGTTTCCACCTTCGATTTCATGGTAACGTGGAGGACTTCTTGGAAGCCCTGGCCCTGCTGTTCTGTACTTGAAAGAGGATCTGCTGCAGCACAGCCTTGGCTGAATGAGGGCCTGGTCTCAAAAGCCAGTGCAAGTTCTTATTATGTCATTTCCTTTTTTTCTGAATCCTAGCTCATGTTTAGTTAGCGCCCTTTGTATTCTTATTTATTTATTTGGAATTACAGACTTTCCATACATTCCTTTCCATTCCTTTAAAAATATTTTTAGGCTAAAGTAACTTGGTAAATAATTCATTGTAGCTGCAGCTAAGTAACTAGGATTCTGATCTTTTTCCACAGCTATCCTACATCTCTGTCAGGATAGCAGGGTGCACCTATAGCCTAAAAGTGCTGTGTATTGCAGAAAAGCAAGGCATTCTAATGAGCTTGTTAAAAGGCAACTAAGGTGTCTTGAATTAATTTTGTGAGTCTGGGGCAAGATGGTTTTGTTCTTACAAATATTTGTTTGTAAGTGTTTCTACCTAAACACCTATTAAATGTCATCCTTTTTAATTAGTGTTTCCCTGTGAAATATTGCATGAATGTAGCACTCTTTTTTTGTGTGTCACTAGCTGTTTTATCAAACATGCACACAGAAAAAATGGACTATATGTTTAACTTCTTACTATCTCTCCATAGCTGAATTTTTAGTAGATCTAAGGAAACAAAGGACAAGCAATTAATGGCAATTTTAGTGAACAGTGTGGCACTAATTCTGTGTTAGATGTGACAGGCTTCACAATGTCTGGGTCAAACTAAATGAAAGTACTTTGTGTCCTAGAAACTGTTTTTCTAGGAAAAAAAAAATGCTATCTTTTTAAATCTCTGCATATTGATGCTTATGATCTGACTTGTGTGCAATAAATGTTAGCTGGCAGCACTGGAGCAACAGCATCTGACTGCCTATCTTTTATGCAGATCTGGAGATCTGTCCTGTAAAGCGGGCTCTAACCAAGCAAGTATTTAGAGTGCTCTAAGTAGGAGTAGTATGTACTTGCTTTTCTATCTGAATACAAACTAACGCTTAAAAAGCAGTCCATAAACTCATAGCACATGTTAAATGTCTGCAAAGCCGTCTCAGTTCTGTCTTTTTGCTGCCAGGATCCACAGTGATGTGCAGAAGAGTGGGAGCTTACGCTCAGCCTGTTACTGCTCAGGATCAGTACCTGGTATCACGGGCTTGAGGCTGCACTGAATATCAAGACAGACCTTGCAGGATTGAGCTCCCAAAACACAGTCCAGGTTGGTTAACTCCTGTTAAATATTTGTCTTGTTTAAGATATATTTCAGGTGAGGCTGTGGTAAGTTTTTAGGTCTGTTTGACAATTTTATCTGTACGTGTGCAGAGCCTATTTGCAAAAGTTCCTCGGGGGTGAATAATGGAGACTATTAAAGCTGCCACAGAGCTTTCCACTTCTGTAGATTTATCTTGGCTATTTTCGGTATACAAGGTGAGAAAACACAGCACAAATTCAGGAGATGCACTGGCTGATGAGACAGGGCAAATATTTCTGGCAGAGAAAATGGACACAATCTACACAGGCTGTAGTTGTGACCATAACATAGATTTCAGAAAGTTACTTCTCTAAACTCTTTTCCTTCATGCTTTATTTTTGTCTTAGTGGATTCTTTCTACATTCACTCTCCTTTTAAGGTACAAATTTTACAGCCAAAGCTGTTACAGCATCTGTCAGATGTTACTAATACCACGGGTGGTGAAGTCGTCCATGTAACAGTCTTATTTTTGGCGTTTGGAGTCAGTCCATATGACTGGACTGACTGTTGTGCAGGTGAGTCATTACTGTGCAGGTGGCTTTTGTATCTGTGATGAGTGGCCATAGCTACGTAGAAAAACAGATGTTTGACCAGCAAATGTAGACGATAGAGAGAGATTTAGAGATAAATTGTTCTGGGACATTTTAGGAGACTTGCAAACACTGTAGAATTCAGTAATACTGAAGTGGGTTTGTGGGGAGGACCATTTTAAAGTAGTAACTATACTGTGTAAAATTTGCAAAAGCAGCAACTACAAACACAGTTCTTGTAGGTTCTGAGCCTCTCCTCATTTCACTTAGTCCAAAGTTTAAAGGTAACTTTCTGTAAGCCTCTGTTTTACCTACACAAATCTGGATCTTACACACACAGCTAAGAACTGCTTGCAAGCTGCATTGCACACAAAGACTGGGTCAGTGCCTTGCTGATTCATGTTCCCATGAAGTGTATGTGCTGCACTACACTTGTGTCATAACAGGCACGTCCATTTCTTCTATGGAGCATTTTGCTACCATCTTCACTGGACCTGGAAGCTCAGCCCTGAATTCCGAAAGGGTTTCCTTGTGGCTTGAATTTCTCTGCAAACATGGCCTTCAGTGATGGAAGACCTGCATTCCATTGATATTTCAACTTCTGCTCAAAAACAGTGAGCAAAACACCACATAGGTAATTGCCATATCCTATCGTGCAGTTACTACGAGCCCATATAATTCAGTACTGTATGATGGCCACTCACACTAAGCATAGAGCTAACATAAAACCTAAAACCCTTCAGTGTCATTGGTGTATCATGGAAAATCAGGTGCAGCTAACAATCTTGTTACATTTTGGATGTTAAATATGTGATGCATGAGATGGGAGTAGCTGAACACTCTTAGTGATTAAATAAAGGTGGTATTTACCTCAGAGAGGTATGAGCAATGGTAAGGTAAGGATACCATGGGCAGCCAGGTTTACAGAGGTGGATGTCTCAAGGTCGGCATAGAGCAAGAGGAAGTAAATGACTAGAGATGGAGAACTCCAGTTCCTAAGCTTGTATTTTCTTTTCTAAATCTTGCTGCAATGAGAGGAAGGCTGCTTTCCTGACAAATGAAAGCAGTAATAGTGTGCGGGTTTATTCCTGTGTATACACACCCTAAGCGAACATCTTATAGTAAGTTACGTATATACTGATTCCAGGCAAGAATCTTGTACCTTATTTTACCCTGCTGCCAAATTATACCCTATAAAAGGAGACACAACTCAGAACAAAGCTGACACTTCCTCCACAGATAAAGGATCTCATGTGGCACAGAACTCTGTGTGCATGGTTTGTGAGTCCATATGGGCCAGGCACTGAATTTATCACAGCCATCTGAGTGCTTATGCATTTCATTTCTGTTGTAACTGGATGAAGTAGAGTAACAGAACTGGGAACTGCATATCCTCTCTCTATATATTGCTGGTGACTGAACTACCTACTAGGCTATATATTCATACTCCCTCTTGGTTTTTCTTTGATTTAATCTGTTGTACTGTAAAACGAAGAAGAGTGACTGCATCAAGAACCTGTATTTAAGGTCTTCTTCTCCTGGCAGAGGGGAGCATTTGCAAGGGTGTCCCACATCACATTGGCTTACAAAGAACCCAAATGTAAACAGACTCCAACCTGCTGTCCTTTTCCCCTTCTTGTTTTTCAGCACCACTTCCCAACTGTGTTTCCCTGAACTTGTAGGGAAATGATGCATTTTACCATCCATTTTGGATGTCTGTTTTTCTATCTTGATACATGGTACAAGCATTTTGGGCACTACCACATTAAATTAATAAACTGAAATAACTAATATATTTTTTTTTTTTAAAAAAAAAGTATCAGGAAGGCAGTGTTTGTTAGGGCAAATGTTGTTGAAGAGCATATGCAATGACCATACAGATATGCAATCTGCATTCTTTTTTCTCGTTCACAATGGATTACAGTAACTTTGGTCAAAGTGGAATGGCAATTGAATGTGAATTCACAATGCAACTTTGAAATTAAGGGAGAGCACAGTCTTTGGATGCTTGAGATTTTATAGATGGAAATTCTGTTCTGAATTTGTTCAAAAGTGGCAGATGACTTGAAGCATATAACTAACCTTTAAGTGAGGTGAATAATCCCTGCTTTCCTTTCACCCTGCTTGTGTTAACATCTATGACATCAAATTGAGATGGGATCTTCATGGACCATTACATGCGGTCCATGAAGATCCCATGGAACTTTGCACAAGACCTGGCTTTTGTACACACAGTAGTTAAAGACAGACAGAGCCAAAGAACAACATTCAAAGTTTATTAAACCTTTTCAAAAACACAGACATTTTTCAGTCAACTTGAAATTCATTATTTTAGACCGATTCAAGTATTTCTTGCACATCTCACTGGACTGGCACTAGTAGTAGCAGGAAGTACTAGCATCACAGCAGAGAACCAGGCAGCAAAAGCTGTATAGATTTCAGAGTTTGTGCTATAGAGAGAAATTACCGATCTGATATGGTACCAAACTACAGGATGTTTCACCTTCACTACAGTATAAAACTGGTTATTTTATGCTGTGTTACTGGATGGTTGTTTCTGGTGTGAAGAAGACAGAAGCCTTCTGGTGAATTTCACATACCAGTAAGCACAGGAGGTTCATTTGCATGAAAGATTTGCCACAGAAAAATACATTTTCAAATTTTAATTTTGTCAAATTCAGATTTTAAGTCTCCACAGCTATCCAGAATAACACGAAGCTAGAACTGCACCTGATCTATATTTGTCTTCTCAACGCATTTGCTCTTAGAATCCATGAAATGGAAATGTCATCTGAATGCATGGCTAGTAGCTGTTGGCAGCATGTTCCCTCTTTCCTGAGCACCTATGTGATGTCTAATTCTATTCCTATCTTTCTAGTTACTGAAATCTGCATGTTCAGCTGGCATTAAGAGCAGTATAATCCCTTGAAATAGTCATAAAACCTAATTCTCTTTTGACAGTTTTTGAAAGGGTGGTGGAACAAAAAGAGGACAATTGTCACACAGCTCATTTTATTTATTTATTTTTATTTTTTTTAAAGAAATAACTTGTGTTTGATTCTCGTAATTCAGTAATGTATGTGTCAAATGGGGTTGCACTAGCTGACCTGGTCTGGACCTCCAGAAGTCCCTTCTAACTTCAACCATTCTGTGAAATTAATCTTCTAAGTCAAAATTTTATCAAGAAATAATAAAGTCTTTAATAACTAAGGGGGTAGGTCCTCCAACAGACTGAATTGACAGAGGTGGGAAATCTTTAGGAGGTGCATCAATTTATGCACACTGAGAAATTGTTCCCCCCTCCCCCCACTTCATTTTATTGTATTATGTGGGTCTGGAATGTTTATTAGTACAATCAGTGCTGCTATTTACAAAAATATAAAAATATATGTGGAATGAGATTTGGGTTACTTACCCATCAAGTAGTTTATCGAGAAAAACAGAGAAAGTGAAAGAGAAATATGCAAAGTCTTAAGTTTACTAAAATATGAGAGCTGCAGGCTCTTATAACATGAAAGAACCATGCTTCACATAGCAAAAATACGGAAGAAAACCCTGAAGCCTACAGTCAGATAAACTTGAAGACAAAGCAGGATTTAGCTCAAATTCCCAAGAAAAAGCTGGCATCACAAAAGCCTAGAGCAATAAAGAACAGCTTACGTAAGCTTTGAAGCCATTTAAAATAAAAGATGGATGTTCCCATTCATTAAATGCTCTTGCTGAAGAAAAGCATCGGCATTACAAAGATCATGAGAAGAGTTTTAAATTCTTGGTTCACCTAAGGATTTAGCTTTACTAACTATACCCACAGAGTTGCAGCTTAATATGGCATACTGCTACAGCAGAACACCACCGTATCCCTACTTCAGTCTCCTGTAATGTCATTATTTTCCAGTTCCATTTTCCAAATAAATTCTATTAATCCTTAACACTTAAGGCACAAGCAAAGATAAAAAGTATCTGTAAAAATAAAGTCAAATACTCAATTATCATACATCATCTGAAAATTTTAAGTCTCATTGACAAAACAGACTAAAATACTCTTCTGTTCCTAAAAATGTATTAACAGCAAAACACTACTGGAATTGCTTCTTTATCTCATGGACTTTAAATGTATACACACAGTAACAATTTAACAGCTATAGCAGCCTGAAATACCTATTCATTCATATTTCCTTTTTTAAGTAGACAGATAAAATGCAGTTTGTTTCTCTGTGGACTTCTATTCCTACTGGGATGTCCTACTTCAGGACTGCCCAGTATACACTATGGGATCTGTGGAACAACACCCACTGAACTATTCCCATACAGACATGTAAGACAGACATTAAGAAGAGGAATTCATTCCACCACATACGAACACGTATTGTACGTGTCCAAACGTTGTCCAAATGCAATTGTTCTCCCAGTTAAGACAAAATGAACACAGATATATTTCTACAAATAGTCTTTTTTTTTTTTTTTTCTCTCTGAATAAAATAGAGTTGGTGCCACTGTTAAGAAATCTATTAAATTTTGTTCTGCAAAAGCAATCTTGCACTGATAACAATTGTCAAATACAACAATTGAGGATTTAATGTTCTATTCCCCTTTTTCTAGGGACTGCAAGTTGCTTGAAAATTAAATTACGGTTAATATTTCTCCCCAGCGAGGCAGTCTGACATGATGTGCAAATGCTTATGCTGCCCTGTAAGTCAGTTGTTCCCAGAAGAGATGGGCTGGCAGCATGAAAATGATTAAGTGCCAATATACAATTGGCCTATTCTATAAAAAATAAACAGGCAAAAAGACAAACTGTTCTACTGCTTATACTAACCAAAAAATGTTGAGATGATTATTCAAAACACAGCAATGAGGCTGCAGTGCAGTTTACTGACTTTCATAAGCTCACTTCAACAATTTAGCATGGATTCAGAACTGAAGTTCTTACTTCTCTTCATCTGCATTGACCTTCTCTCTTTGGAGCCACATAAATGCTGACTTTACTGTGCCATCTCCACTCTCTTGGGAAAAACAAATGAAGGCAGCCCAGACAAAGCCACAAAGCCCAGTGTAAGCTGTGCGCAGGTAAACGGGGACAAAAACGAAGTTTGACAGCTGTGTTGGAAGGAGAGAGCTCGGTTAGTGCATTGTTAGGTCTTGTACTTACACACCCCAAAACTCCACTGACTTCTCATTAGGTTAGATATCCTCTAAATGCGTAGCATCAGGTTTTACAGAAAGAAAGGCTCACTGAGTTACCCCGAAACTCACCTGCACAAAAGGCCAGTATATCAGTCCTGTCTGAAATGAAAACGAATCATGTTATTCTTGTAGACTTCAACTACAAAGATTCGTTTTTTCCTACCACATTTAGCAAAGAGTAAAATATATTTTAATAAAGTTAATAGAAGATGGTCAAATATAAATTAAGCTGGTTAACTTTGAGGTTGCAATATTAAACTACTAATCATCTTTATGAGCTGCCATGCAAGGAATTTCTCCAAGAGATTATTCTGACTCATTTTAAATACAAAACTCTAATTACAGTGAAGTCTTCAAAGTCACCTGACACCAAATACATAAGCACATTTGCCAGATGGGTGAACAAATGTTTAAATATGTGAACATTTGTTTCAGCCATGAATGAAAAATACCACTGAACATTATTTATTTCACATGTTCAATGCTCCCTCTAGTTACTCATACATGTAAGACTTTCTTGCAAAAGTCAACGGCTAATTTACTCATAGAACATCAGGTCAATAGAAACCTTATGTTTTGATAGGATAGAGTGGGCACTGTTTTTAGAGTCATCTTCTCCAGCAGTAAAAATAATCCTTTTCTATCCTACCTACATCCCACCAGTGTAAAGAGAAATGCACGTTGTACATCACAGTTTCTCCTTCTATTATACTTTTATTTTAATTTATCTTTCTTCCCGTGCCTGAGAAATCTTTAAAATTCTTAAGTTGCTCGGCTCTGAGATAGCACACTTTTTTTTTTCCTGTGTATAGAGAAATGCTAACCAAAACCAGCTATTTATATCCAAGCCTTCTTAGAACAAGGGATTGCATTTCTGAAAGTGAGAAGACTGTCAGTGAAAAGTACAGGCTCAAAATGATTCCTAAAAAAGATGTTTTTATAACTAATGTTTTTAACAGGTGTTCACGTACGTGTTGTCAACAGTATTGCTAACTAAACACTGGAGCGTGCGTACTTCTTAAGAGGAAAGGTAGTACAATCTTAGCATATAACATTCAGTGTTGTACTGTAGGGCTCTCACTCAAACAGAGCCGGGTGCAAGTGTTTTATATATATATAAATACTGTGCATTTTTGGAATGGCATTATTGCATTCATCTGGCAGTCCTGCCTGCCCCAAATTACCTGGACTTCAGATGACTGCTGGTACTTAAAGTTTCCTGCACATAATCAAATAGTAAGTAAGAGGGAGGCTGTTAGAGGAAAACATAATATTTAAAATATTTTATCCAATAATGTTATTTTTTCTGTGTACCTGGGTGATAAGTTAATCGCTTGCCTTACCTTATAGGTATTCCAAAATTTCTTTTTACAGTCTGAAAAGATGTCCTCTTTCCTCTGAAGGATGCTCATACCTGGTGGTAAATATTTAAGACAATCAGAAAAAAATAATAAAACGTTCACTTTTTTTCAATAATATCCCAACCAGTTCTCAAAATATATTTTGAAAGAAAAGTTGATAAATAGTACCAAGAAAAAATACAATTCCTACTACCTAAATTGCTACATCGTATATCCTCATCTATTGACTTGGCTCTCCAGGTTATGTGGCCCTCAGTTATGTGGTCTCTGCCCATGTAACTCTGTAGTGGCAGTAGAAGCAGATAAAACCCAAATACATCTTACACCCAGGAGAGGAGACAGACAGAATGAGGCACCGTGCATATTGTTGAATTGCATGAAGTGGCCCAGGTCCTTAACAGAGTTTAGGTGCCCCAGCCCACTGAAGTCAGTGCAAAAGGGCACTTTTTTTTTTTTTTTTTTCTAATTATTTTGGCCATAATCAGCCTGATATTTTTACCTTCATAAACATCTACCTCATATCCAAATCCTAGAATAGATAAGTAGACCATGTTCAAAACCTACTTGTTTAACACTCCACAGGCAGCATTTCAAATTTGTAAATAAATTCTAGTTGGTCCAAGCTCCTCTCGATTCTAGGCAAACACAACAGGCTCCCATCATTAAACCCAAGACAAGAGAAAAGCAGCATGATTTGAAATTATGGATTAGACCATACAAACTGAAGATAAAATGCAAAACAGTCAAAATAATGAACCCTTTAAACTATTCCCTGTGATGGGAACCTTCGCATGTCAAACTAGGTGTCTTTCTGAAAGCTGTAGCAGCCCTTCAAAGACCACCCACCATGACTGGAAGATGTGACCTACATTAAGTGAGGGTGATGGGTGTTGGAGGAAAGGTTGGACGTGGTGCTTAGGGACATGGTTTAGCAGGTGACGTTGGCAGTAGTGTGATGGTTGGACCAGATGAAGGTCTTTTCCAGCCCTGATGATTCTATGAACTTCTATGACAACATGCTTGTAACAACTCAGTCTAAAATCCAAAGCTACATACACATTTGCACATAGCAGAGAAAGACCCAAAGTCACTTAGCCCACTGCAGGTATTGTTCTAGATATGTGCATGCCATGAGGTTTTCAGTATCTCTCAGCTGACACATTACAGGCTCCTACTGCCGCCTAATTTCGCTATTTTTACCCTCCCTTCCTTCTTCGGTCCTTCACATCCTCCTGGTCCTTGGGCAAGCCTCTGCTTGCGTTCTGACACAGCAGAAAGTAAAAATGTGATGTTTTACTTCTTCCTTGGCTTCCTTTCTTCTTCAGTCATAAACTGAGTGAATTCCTGGCAGGGTCATAAAACGCAGACCTCCCGATACCATGCAGATAGTCTCTTCAGAGTCTAAAGTTTCTTCTTATTTCTTGTCTTTCAAGGTTATCCCTTATAACTGACGGCAGCGCGCTGTGCTTCTACACACCCGTGAGGCAGAGGAGGGCACAGCCTGCGGAGCTGCCCCATTTCCCTCACAGCCACGCTTGGCTGCCTTTTGGAAGCGGGACGGCCGGGGGCGCACCCGAGCCGCGCCGAGCCACTCACCCGTGTAGAAGGCACCAACGGCGACCGGGGCGGCGAGCAGCTGGTCGCACAGCACCTTGCCCAGCACGGCGGCCGGGCGGCGGCCGGGCAGCGCCCTCTCCAGCGCCCGCAGCCACACGTAGTTGAGGTTGCCGTGGAAGGTGAGGGCCAGCAGCGCCACCCGCCGCGTCTGCGCCCAGTCCGGGGGCTGCCCGCGGCCCCGTCGCTGCGCCGCGTCCCCGGCCGCGGTGAGCCCGGCGTAGAGCAGCACGCTGCCCGCCCATCCCGCCGCCATTGCGGCCGGGCCGCCCTCCCAGCTCCCGCCCTCCGCAGCGCGGGGAGCCGCCGCCGTGCCCTCGGTGAGCGCTGCCGGCCCCGCCCGCCGCCGTCTCGTCAGCGCTGCCAGCGTGGAGCCGCACGGGCCCGGCGGAAGCGGCGAGCCGCGGGGCGTCCCCGGCCATGGACGCCTCTCTGGAGAAGGTCTGCGGGGTGCCGGGAGGGCCCTGAGGGGTGAGGGGGCTGCCGGGGTGAGGGGGCCGCGGACCGGGGCCGAGCGCGCAGGGCCCCGGGGCTCCCGGGCCGCCCCACTGGGCCTGAGGCAGGGGGCCGGCGCCTGGCTGAGGTGTGAGCACCGCTCCTCCTGCAGACCCCGGCTCCTGACGGTTCCTGGGGGCTCCCTGACGGTTCCTGGGGACTCCCTGATGGTTTCGTTTCCTGAGCTGCAGCAGGGCAGTGGGGAGATAGTGCAGTTTGCTCTTTCCTGTTCAGTGCCCAGTACAAAGCAAATAGCAATTGTGTAATGATGTCAGTCCCCGAGAAACTTCATTTTGCCGTTGTCACTGAGAATCAGTATCTGGAGGAGTTTTCTGGGACCTGTCACACTTCGGGCTCTCATTGCACCTGTGTTTTTTTGGGAGACCTGTCCTGAAAGCAAGGAGGGGCTGGCTACTTGTGTATGGCTTAGCACCATTGTTCCTATCTGGCTTATCACCATTATTTGTATATGGCTTATCTCCGTTGTTGTATGCCTTTCAGGACAGTATGCATTTGCAGCAGCGTACACTCTGTGCACGTAGAGATGTTACTGCTTCCTTCCACTTTGCATCATTTCCTGTACTCAGCATGTTTGGTTTTTTGTAGTCTTTGGAATCGGCTAGACAAGTGTGAATGGGATGTGCTGCAGTAAAATGAATGAGAAGGAAATTCATAAGGACTCTTTCTTACGTGGTTAGTAAGTTGACAGCAAAACAGTTAGCTGTATCAGAATCCAAATGAAGAATGCAATGTTGAGGAGTATTTGATTGGTTTTAAATGCTTCAGTTCTTTACTAGCACTAACAGAAGTCATGGTGACTGCTCATTCTTCTGAAAAGTTTTAATAAGTAAAACCTAACTGACTGCTAGTTTGTAATGTGGTCTTTACTGTGCTTGAGTCCAGCAGACTTTAAAGAAGGCGCGCTGATACAGGGCAACTTACTGCCCTATAGTGCTGACAGACTGCTTATAAACTGTGTGCAACTAGGTCATCACAAGCAAGGAAAGCACCCTGCAAGAATTAATGCTGAAATTTTGTAATGGAGTAGAAGTCTGTGTTGTGGTTATTTGAATTCTTGATGTCAGTAGTAGTCTGTCATGGCGAGAGCCCTATGAAAACTCATTTTCAGTATGCACAAATAGATATGTGTAAAGAGTTACCATTTGTTTTACTTTCTCTCTCTCTCTCTCTCTTTTTTTTTTTATCATGGCTCTTTTTGCCTTGGATGATAAAAGCTGTAGCACTCCGTGTCATGTCATAACCCAATTAGTGTATTCCATGCACTTAGTGGTTAGGGCTCTCTTGAAGTAGCCATTAGCTAAGATCGCTGTGAATCAGTAAAATCTGCACTTTATTTGGTCTTGTGTGTGATATAAAAGAAGTGTTCTTCATGAATCAAATGGAAATTCATCCAAGCTGGGATATTTTTATCCTCCGAGAATGTGCGTCCTCTTACCTTGTGCTTATTAAGCAGTATCATAATGCATCTGAGTGTCTTTTATTTGTACCATGTTTCTTTTTTATGTGTTTATACGTACAGCTTATTGGGATATCAGCGATAAGTGCTTTCTAATTTGTATTAAAGTTTGTCAAAACTTTGTATTTTTCATAATGAAGAAGGCCTTTTGTTGGAATTACCTAACTATAGGGTGGCAGTGAATGACTCACTCACTAGTTGCATGCAGATGAAATGATAGAAGTGTGTGAGAAACTTCTTGAGAGTTGAAAACATTGCATGATAGGCTTGCGAGGAGAACTTGTAGAATCTGACATGCGGTTGTGCATACCAACAATCTCATGGCTTAGTTTTGCAAGTGATCTTTGTTTTATCAGACGTGGCTTTTTTTAATTTATGAACACTGTGTGCCTTCAGTGCTATAATTAGGATGCCTTTTCTTTTTTTTTCCTTTTTTTTTTTTCTCAGAAAATTGGGTGTGAATTTCAGGTGTAATTTCTTCTGGAAGCCTGTGTTCAACTCAAGAAGTTTGGGCAGCAGATCTATGATTTTTTGCTCCGTTTATATTGTGATATGTGACCACTCTTGAACGATTTTAACATTTTAAGTTTCAAGTTAGGTAACTGTCGCTGGTAAAATAGGGCAAATTACTTCTTCGCATATCCTTGCTGTTTCTGCAGCACTGTTTTCCCTAAACATGAATAAAATGTTTGGGCTTCTCTCTTAGCCTGTGACTTCTTTTTCTTTTGTTCCTGCATTAATTACCACAACATCCTGGTAACTTCAGGATGCCAGTCCTGGTGTATGACAAGGAAGTGATAAAGTTTAAAACAGCAAATGCCTGTAAGCAGAAGCCTTGTAGTAATATTAGCCTTTTGCTTTCAAGGCTAACAGTCAGGAAAGTGATGCTTTTTTATTTGTCATCTAAGGCATTTCTTAGCCTGCAGAATAAACACAGTATTATTTTGGCTTGAAGAATACTGATCATTGTTTGAGATTAATTTATTGTTGAGAATATTTTTTTTCTTGGCTGGTAGAACTTTTTTCTAGGCAAATATAATAACGTAGGGGGGAAATAAGGCATACTTCTGGTGAAGTACTGTGCTACGCCTGTGAGTCTCTTTGCACACAGAATAGTTTCTTCAGGCTGTTAGAAATCCTCCCTTTCTGGCATTAGGAGTACAGCCAGCAGAAGTGCAAAGTAAAGGTTGTAAAAAGCTGATATGAAGCAGCATTCACACTTCCGAATTTGTAATTGGTGTTCGGTCTTATCACAACCGGAGATGATCCTTTATCATTCCCCTGTTGCCAGGTGACCCCGAGGTGTGACATGCTGCCTGTATTTTACAGTTCAAAGTGCTTAAAGAATAATAGATGAGTTACCAAATGCAAAAGTAAACATAAATTGTGCCTCTCACAACGTTAACCTTACTGAATTTAATTAGTGCAGCTCAGGGGACGAAGCAGTAGTTGGTGCCTCCTTGGAGCCTGAAAAGATGGGGCATGTCTTGGAAACCACCTGGTTAAAGGATCACCTAACTGTGGTCAGTCATCCAGTGATCCCAGAGAAAGGCTGAGGGCAGAAACTGAGGCTAATATGAGCAGTTTCAGCTTCTGCATCTGCAAGTAATGTCCCGGTTTTTGGAGTTGTTTCATTGTTTGCATTTTTCCCTAAGTGCCTTTTCAGCAAAGGAAAAGCATACTGAAAAGAAAATCTATGTTCAATGTTGGTAGTGAGCCTGGATCCACTTGCTAATATTAGAGATGGAAGCTACTGCAGGTACGGGGAGGCTGACAAGTGTCAGAGCTAACTGAGAGCTGGCTTGTGCTGCAGGGCACCTAGACCCCTGCTTCACTGGTTTACTGCTGGACGCAATCTAAAAGGAAGCAACCACACCACTTCCCTGTCCCTCAGTTCTGCAGGAATTGTAGGCCTAAGCAACCTAATGAATCATCTCAGGCTTAAAAAGGGGGAAAAAAGGGTAAAAATAATTAAAATGTGTTTAAGGCAAGTGAGCTCACAAGATAGAGAAGAATTTAGAGGCATGAACATTCTGTTGTGCTGGATGGAGGACAGAAGTGCCCACAGCTTTCCCACAAGTTATCCTAGTACTTGGCAGAATGAACTGCAGAGCTGAAAACAAGTTTATTAGGATAGTGCATGTGAAGGATGCAAACCCTGCAGGAGGTCAAACAGATTGGTCTGGAGGAACTCGAGGATGAAGCCTGTTGGTGAAAGGAAGTGAGCTCAGGTAGAGCTTCTAGATGTCCTCTGATCCCTGCTTTAATGTTGTATTTGCTTTGTTTGTCCCGTCAAGGTTTTACTTCTCCTTCTAAGATGGGTTGTAAATATACTCGTATGGGGACTGTAGGCACTAAATGACTGGACAAGCAGCTTGTTTTGAAGGTAAATTTTTAATAGACGTAATCAAGAAGCAAGGAAGAAGAAATCGGCTTTGCTGGTCTACCCACTCATAAACAAGCAAGCAAAGAATTGCCCCTGAAGTTTACTCTTTTTGTCAGGCCAGTAAATAACTAGAAATCCTACATAAAACTAAAGCACTGAAATGAAATGTGAGTTTCTAAGTGCAGTGCATTGAAGATGGACAAGCAGTGCAATTAAAGACATTCAGGCTTCTGAAAATACATTCACATGGAAGTGAATTGCACAACAAACATTTCAAAATGCTTCTGAGAGTTGAAACAGTCTGCAGTATTGCTATGTGAAGATTCTCAGGTAGGAAGACAAAAGGCTCTTTCAGGTGCTTAAGGAGGAAGGCTCTGAATGAGTTTGATGGCCTGGCAGTGGTGACCATGCAAGCCAAGTGTAGAATTTCAGGTTGCATAGATGGATACTCAAATTCAGGTTAACACCGTCAAGGTTGTGTGTCTCATGTTTGTTTTTTTGGTTTGCTTTTATAGGATCTTGAAATTATTGTTCCACAGTTTGTTGGGAAGGGACGGGCAGTTTGTGCAGCAGGGCCACCTCAGGTTGCCCCAGGCCAGTCACGTTTCTGTCATGCAAGTTTCTCTTACCTTCATGAGAAAGACAGGCTTTTGGTGCACTTCCCTTAAACATAAATAAGTTCATCTTATGTTGTTCTCCAGGTGTTACGGCTACTGGTTTTACAATTGTGTTTGTAGACCTTACTGTGTTGAAAAAGTCCTTATGAAAAGCCTGGTGCAGGCAGGATGCCTTTTACATCTGTGCAGCAACAAAAGGATTATTTTGCATCCTGTAGTTCAAAGGAGAAAATGAATTGCTGTGCATCCACTTAGCAGTTGGAAAAATTCAGAAGGGGTTCATCTTCCGATTAAATCCACATCAGAACTAGAGGACTTGATGGATGTCATAGCATTTTACGTTTCTTGGCGTAACTTCTTGTGACTTTGTCTCACGACATAAAACTGTATTTTATGTCTTTGTTCTTCTAGCTTATTGAAACAAGGGTTTCATGCATGGGTAATTGCCACAGACTCAGTGAGTCACAGGGTAAGCATATGCAGGCTTTAACATCTGCTGTCATTCCAGCAGGTGAATTAATTGTGTTAATAACAAGCAAAAGCAGCACAGAAGCTTTTGTGTAATGACTCTACATCTTGTGTCAGCATCTCCAACAGATCTGTTTGAATATTGGCATGTAACTCTAAGCAAAGTTCAAGCAAATAACTGCCTTAGCATTGCTGGTGTTTTATGGCAACTTGTAGCAAAGTATGTGACTAGTCATGTCAGTAAATTATGTCTATTACTCCCTTAAAAATCAGTTATGCTCCAGGGAGTCTCTAACTAAGACCTTTTTCTAGAGTTTATTTGATGTGATGCTACTCTGGTAACTCTGAAAATGTATGGAAATACTGCCAACGATCATATTTAGGATTTTTGTCTAGCTATGTATGTTGCGTTCTGAGTGCCAAATACTTGCAGCATAGGTATTTTTTATATCTGCGATGAGGTCACAAACTTTGCATATTTGTGCTGCTGTCACACAGCATGTAAAGAAGTCATGGGCCTCACCTCAACTGGATGTTATAGAAGCCAGAAGTGTAAAAAGCAAACAAACATCTATTGTTAGCTGCTGGGGGTTACTGTGGGAGAACTTAATGGAATACACCGTTCTTTATTCTGCCCCGAAGCAGTAGTTACTGGCCACTCCTAAAAGGACAGACTGCAGAGAGTTGTCAGCCTTGGTCTGAGCCAGCGTGACCATGCCTGGCTACTGATTCTTCTAGCCACCTACCACTTGCTATGATATGAGTTAGTTCTCTAAATATTTTGGTAAAAATAGTCTTTGAACATATGGTAAATCTCATTTTTTTTCCTCCTTGATCAGTCCTCCGGATGAAAGTAGTGTAATATCCACATGTAAATTAATCCCACTTCCTTCTGCAGTTAGATTTGCTTTTGTCTGCCTCTGCGTGAGCAAACATTGGCCTGTGTTGCACCATGCATGTGACACAGTTACACACTTTTCCATCAGTGGTAATGGAAAGCATGTGCAGGGCAAGAGGAATACTGCTGCTCAAACACTGTGCAGACAAGGAATTATGGCCCTGCACTATGTGTAGGGTAAGCTTAAATATTAAACTTGGTTAAGATTTTTTTTTAAAAGCAACAACCACCAATTCCACACACATACGAAGAAAAAAAAAAGGCGACAAAAACAGTGAAGCAGCAGTCAAAGTGGTTAACTACTGGATGCTTTGGAATGAGGATGAATCTCTTGAAAAACGGTTGTTACTGAATTTGCAGACATGCTTACGGTGCATTTGGGAGCAGAGGAAGAGAGAAGAGAGACTGATGAAAGGGTCGCCCGAGTATTTTAGACTATTTTGCTGTCAGATCTGATAAGTTGTATCAGTGGTTTTACCTTCTACCTTCATAATGGGCTACATTTAATACTCAAATATTGTTTGGTATCAACCACTGTAGGTAAACCACGCCCTGAGATGATACCTTTCACATCCTCTGGAAGCTTCTAGATGCCCTCTGATCCTTAAACAAATAAATATTCCTGGTCAGATCTCTTGTGTCAGTGTAGCCAGGCTTCTTGGGTTCAACTTCTATAAGAGACTTCTTCAAAGTCAAAGCAGTTCTTTAGAAAATAATGCTTGTCTTTGAATTTGTTACCTGGTTCATGGGAAATAGGTTAAACTTTTTTATTTTTTAAAAAAGTTCTTCCACCCCAACAGGCTCTTTAACAAGGATCTGTTGCTACCTGGTCTCAGGAGTGAATTCATTATTTTTAACCTGTTCTGTGCAGCTAGAGGCTGCAGCTCAATAACCTAAAACCTGCCTTGGTCATAAAACCTGCCTTGGTCACACTAGTCAGTTTTCAGCTTCCCAAACAGCTTCTTTTTCTAGAAGGTAACTTTCTTGTAAGAAATAATAGTGTTGGGTTTATCCCCTGATCGTGGTTTGTTTGTTTTGTTTTTCATGGCCTTTTCCTGTTACTATTATGGCAGAAGGGCTAGAGGTTTTTTTTTTTTTAATGAGAATCTTGGATCTATCAATAATCAAATCCACATCATAACTGGGTTCTGTTTTTGGGTTAGTTATTTTAGGTTAATAATATGTTTTCATTTTTGTCTATTTTGGATTCAGGTTGTGCAGCATATTATTTTTAAATGAGTACACATGCATGTCTGATGCATGAATTTGTACTGAGTGTGTTGTGGGGACAGTAGTAAGATAAATGATGTTCTGGTCTTCATAGATGTTATCTTTTATTTTCCTGACAGATGGTTGACCCTACTCTAGCAGAAATGGGAAAGAATTTGAATGAAGCAATGAAGATGCTAGAAGACAATCAAAGGTATGTACACAGAATAACAACCATAAAACAATACATGTTGTGCTCAGGGTATGATTATTAATGCCATTGTCATTAAGCGGGATAGAACTCATTTTCCTAGTAGTTGAAGGTCATACTGTCCTTCTGAAGCTTGTACCTAAACGAACTGCTGTTTCTCAAATAATAGGATTTTTTTAAATATCCACACATGTTTTTATGCATGCTCTGTAATATTCAGAGCAAGTCCAGCAAGTCCATTTTTTTCAGGGTTGGTTAGATCTTTTCCTGTTGCTGTGCAAGTAGCTTTTAGTATGTGTGTATACGAGACTCTTCTTTAAGGTTAACATTTTCTGTTAAAACATTAAACATTTTAGAAACTCTGATTCAGTCTTGGCTACACTTTTGTTTTGGTCTCATCTGATTTATCAAACTTTTCAGTGAAATAAGTTGCAAACATATCAGCATGTATTTTTGCAAGACAGCTACATTGATGCTATAAAATACAAACTAAATACATAATTTGTTCTTGTGTCTTTAACATAGAAAAGCGGAGGAGGAAAATGAAAAGAAGTATGCACGGAAGGATATTCCTGGACCACTACAAGGCAGGTGGGCAACAACAGTTCTTGGATAATGCTCTATATTTTTTAGAATATGTAAAATACATGTAACACAACACTTCCGTGTTAAGGCAAACAGGAGCATTTACCAGGTCTGGCATCGTAACAACTTTTATGACTTTCCATATTCATGCAGGGGAAAAAAAAAAAACAAAAAAACCTAGTCCTAGGTGATTTAAATTTTGAACTATTGGAAACAATTGGTGCATTGGTACATATTGTTGTCATTAAGACTTTATAATAAGTACAGATATACCTGTGCTATAGAATCAAAATTCATTAAAATACCAAGACAATAAATTCATAACTGAGACTGACAAGTCAGAAAACCTTTATTTTAAAAATTAATTAATTAATTAAATACAAATAAAAACTTAAAAATCCAGTTTAACACAGCTGTCTAAAAAATTGTATGGAGCTTTTGTGCATATGGCAGATAAAATCATTGCATCTGAAAACTAAGACTTAAAATTTGTTGTAACCTCTGCTCTGGAAGATGAATTTTTTTCTTCAGAAAGCATTGCAAAATCTATTTAAGTCATTTATGTACATAAATTAACCTTGTTTTGGAGTGGAGGCACTGAATTAGCTTTTTCTAAGAATGAAAAGGATTTCCAAATGTCATTGTGTCCTAAATGGGGCCTCTTTGCTAGACAGTGGTGCTTATTTTTTTTCTTTAATGTGTTTTTTGTTTCCCCTCATTGGTACCCCAGTGGCCAGGACATGGTGAGCATACTTCAATTAGTTCAGAACCTAATGCATGGTGAGGAGGAAGAGGAGTCTTCACAGGCCTACCGGTAAAGTCAATATGAGTTGTTGGATGTGGAAGATACCTGATTTTGTTCTACTCTGTGATATTACAGAACTTAGACTTTAAAATGCTTAAATGTGTAAAGATATGATGCAACCACGTGACTTTTAAAAGGCTACTTAATTACATTATATAGTGAACCAGAATAATGCATTAGGCTTGGCTTTCTTAAAATTATCAAGCTTTCATTGAGTTAGGGCTGTTACTAAATGGAGTTGTACAAGGGAATTCTCTCTGATATGACAGCTTGTTTTGTTTTTTTTACTTTCTGAAAGTTGGTTCAAGTCTGAAAGTCGTACGTCTTTGAATACCAACAAAAATATTTACTACCTCGCCCCGTAAAGGTTAAAGGAAGTTTCTATTTTCCTGCAAAACTGAAATAATACTAACTTATCTGTTGAAGTTTAGTGATAAGTAATAATTGAAAACCAGTTTGGAGATGGAGAAGAAAAACAAACAGGGAAAAAAAATCAACTAATGAAAGCTATGCTATAATAACGGTCTCCTGAATTTTCTCAGCACGAAGAGGGGAAGGTATATGTTTAATGCAAATTAAAGTCAAAATGCAGATAAGGTGCCTAGTTCCAACTCATGCTTGCTGATTACATTAAACCTTCAGTTATCACTAGGATTTACGTTGAACGGCTAAAAAGAAGCTGAAGTTACTGTAAGCAGCTAGGCCTGGTGAAGTGCAATGTCGACACTGGCATTTTAATATGGTAACATACAACAGCAAGAGGGTGACTGGTATACTCTGAGAAATATTTAAAATTGCATGTCAACAAATTCTGCTGTAGCAAAAACATGCAAACCTAAATTTACTGAAATATTTGTGACTTGTATTTAGTTGGCAGTTTCTTTGTTCTGGCTTGCAGACTTCAAAATGTTGGTGAACAGGGTCATATGGCTCTACTGGGGCATAGTTTGGCTGCTTATATATCAGTGCTGGACAGGGAAAGACTGAGAAAACTTACAACAAGGATCCTTTCTGACACTACCCTCTGGCTCTGCAGGCTTTTCAGGTGAGTCGCTGTGAATAACTTGAGTACAACTGGGCAGTAATAATTGTTTAAAAGTACGTGTGATAATAACAAAAGAAATTGGTATCATGAAATCACAAGTATTCTTTGAAAGATCTTTAACACACATATTTTTTTTTTCTTTTTTTTAAAGACATCGAATGGCAGAACTTGTTAGTAATATGATTACCATAAAAATCTTCTTATAATGGCTATATGGTGGAGTTAAGAACCATATAAGTTAAGTGCAGTTCCAAGATATTGCTGGTTGATCATTTAACTGAGTTTTTGTTTTTTGAGGTATATGTTGTGTTGCTGTGGTTTGAGGTGCTTCATATTTTTGAAAGTAGTATTCAGTTAATTTGTCCTTTGCTATTCCTGGGTCTAACTCACTTTTCTAGGTAGGGAGGGATTCATTGATTAGAAATTCCTTTTCCCTTCCTGAAACAACAAAAAAACATTTTATCACTCTGATGATACTGTGTCTTTCAGAAAATGTTGCCAGTGCTACTGAGAAGTGTTGTTTTTTTGTGTGTGTAGTACAAGATTAAATGGTTAATATAACTAAATATATAAAGTTAACAGAAATTTAAGTGTTTGAATTATAAATCGTAAAAGATTTTTCTTACATTGTTAGGCTTACCTTCATCAGGATTATTTTATAAATTCAATGATAATGTCTGTCTGTCTAACTTAAATATGTTGAAACTTTGTGTGATGATGAAATTTGAGAAATTGCAGGTAATCCAGGTATTTTGCGGAACGTTTATGTATATGTAGAGAGATGTGGTTTTGTAATTAATGATGAGTATCTTTTGGAATGTGTTCCCCAGAGTTTTATGAGTCATAGGCAACAGCATTTAACAATTACCACGCTGTAAACTGCTTCATACCTCTTGACTTTTCTGTGGCTATGAGCAACACTAGAGGGATTTTCCTGTGCCCACATTAGGTTGCAGAAATGTTGCATAAAGGTGAAGTTAATGTTTACGTGTGAGTTGTTTTGGAATTCAACCCTGGAATACTGAGCAGGATTTGTGCATCAGATAGTCTGTGACAATCTGTTTCAGTGCCTTTACATAAACTTGTGGATAAATACTGTTCTTAAATGTCACAAGACTGCTGATTTACTTGTTGCACAAAAAACGCTAAAAGAAATATCTAGCATGCAAGTTGCTTTATAAATTGAGGTATCCGCTGTTTCTGCTGTTGCTGTTTTCTGTAGTTAAGACAGTTAATGGATTGCGCTCAATGCAGAACACGTTCACCTTATCTATCCTTTGTTTATTTTGCTACTATTTCTTGACTGTAAGTTTTAATGTACTGATTTGAGTTCAATGCTTAGAAGGGTTTCAAAAAAAAAAAAAAGGGAGGAGCAGGAACACCCTCCCACACTCGTAAGCCAAAGAAATGTTCTTAATAAATCAGATTGAAGGCAAAATAGCTATAAAATCATTAAAATATTCCCAGGGAAGAAAAATATTTTATTTATGTAACCCATCTAAAACATCTGGAAAATTGCTTTGCAGTGTACTGAATAAATTGTGGTATTACTCTCAAACTTTGTAAATTACAAATGGCATCAGTAACTTTTGGCTATTATGAAATATTTATTTGTGACTTCATAAAAAAGTTTGCCCATTTCTGCCCATTTACCCTATTTCATGTATCTTTTACCAATTTTTACTAACATAACCTAAAAGATGTCATGTTGCATTCTCTTTAAAATTAGTAGTCTTGAATTTACATATAATAAACTCAGATGAACCCATTAATGTGTTTATCCCCCACCCCAGCTCTAACTAAGCAAGGCTTTGAACTCTGTAAAGGACTTTTTCTAGGACCTCAGATGTTTTTTTCTTTCTTACTTTGTCTCTGAGTTTAAATAAATATATATACTAGGCTTCTCTCATTATTCATCTCAGCCTCTTTCAACAGAGCTTTCTTCTGCAGAATTTTTCCTGTTTTGATAGTTTTTTTTGCTCTTTCTTTGTCCTCTTATAACACCAACCAGTGAAGGAGCTCATTTTAGTCACTAAACTAGCTGTTGGTTTGGGGTTTGTTTTTTTTTTGGTCATACTTAATCAGATTTTCTTACAGGTATGAAAATGGATCAGCTTATTATCATGAAGATGATCGGGAAGGTCTCCTAAAAATCTGTCGACTTGTTATTCACACACGCTATGAAGATTATACAGTGGAAGGATTCAACGTGCTATATACTAAGCAGCCTGTTATATACATTAGTTCTGCAGCTAGAACAGGCTTGGGCCAAGCTCTTTGCAATCAGGTAAAGTGAATCAGTTGGGGCTTCAGCTGCAAGTAGAACCTGGCTGGCTTCATATTGCCTATTTGAAATTTACATTTAAAAAATACATTCAGTTGGAAGTAGTGAGAAATTTCCTCTAAAACTAAATGTCTGCCTGGAACTTACGCTTTTAAAAATTCTTCCAATTTTTTCTCAATGCTACTGTGTTGACTGAATACATGTATTGTCAGGCAAGCTGGGCAGTCTCTCTCTGCAGCTCTCCTATTCCTTCCACACATTTGCTTGTCATTGTCAAATCAGTGTTCCTCACAAGCAGATTCTTCTCAACCTCTTCTCTACTTTGCCTTTCTATGCACATGATAGAATGTTGTACCTTATAAAATTATTTATGTTTCTGATACTTAATATGATTACTATGCCTAGTAAAAGACAGCATGAAAAGGGGTATTTTGAACAAGGAAGCTTGGGCCTCAAACAAGGTCAGTTCTGATTTTAGAAAGAGCTTAACTGGTGACTTTGAGAACTTTTTTTTTTTTACCCTTGTGGTAAAAATAATAGCAATGTGACTGTACAGCAACACATTACAGGGGAGAGGGGAAGAGAATCTTAGGTGAAACCATACTTTTATGCCAATGCAATACCTGTAAGTTAGAAATACAGAAATACTATGTAGTGTGTTGGTATTGCTTTATTAACTGCTCTTTCCAAAATTATAAAACATAGGCAAAGGAAATGAAGTCCATACTGGGAGTAACCTCAGTAGCTGTAGTAGACTGTATATTTAAATTAAAAACACTTGACTGGGAAAAAGTAGTTTCAGGTTACATATTTGGTCTGTGTTTTGCAGCAACATTACAGTGGGAGGGAGAGAAATTTTCTGAATATTTTCAGTGAAACAACCCACATGCTAACTCCTTGTTTGTTTGTTAAAAAAGACAGGCAATTGTTTCTAGACCGCTTTGCGCTTTTCATAAGCCACTGGTCAGGGTGAAAAAGCCCCAAACATACTGGATTCTGACCTCTTCCTTTCAACAAATGTTAGTATTTTTGAAATGAATACAATTCAGGGAGAAGCGTGGTTCCATTTCAGAAAGTTTTGTTTGGAATAGGAAACAAATTAACCCAAAAAGCAGTGCTTTAAAGAAATACAGTTTTTCTTAATTATGTTCAAAACCTGTTTTGCCAAGCATTTATTTGCATGAATGTTGATAGACCTAAATGAGCTGATTGAGACCATATGCAGATTTTCTTGTTGCATACGTAATGTTCAGTGATATTTTTAAACTTAACATACACTAAAATGAAGGGTCAGATTCTTGGGAATTCTCAGTTTTCTCAAGTCTTTGGAGAGGTACAACTGAGTAGAAGTACAACTAAGATTAAAAATGTAGACAGCAGAGAAATAAAATTGTTAGTGTAGAAGGAACTTGTCCAGGCCAAAATGACTTAGTTAGTAAGTGGTAAAAGTTCATTGCAGTAAGTTGGTGCATTTTGCAGGCAAAATGTTGCATGTAGTTATTGATTGAAGCTTTTTGATACAAAAAAAAATAATAAAAAAATGCTGCTAACAATTGGTATTTTTGGAGCCTTTTGCTTCTGAGTACAAAAAAAAGATAAGGCACTACAGTTAACTTGTCTTAATCAGGTGATCACTGAATTTAAGTGATGCTGTTTTAGCTTAGACTTTGAGAAATGGTGTATATTGTAGAGCACAAATTGAGTAACTGGACAATCAGACATTAATTCAACTTCTGTCAAATAAAAGTATAAACGCAAACTGGTCTGTAACTGTAATTCTCTGAATCTGATGAACTTTCTGTTCAAAGTGATGAGCATGATCAACTAGATTTCAATTGCCTAGTGATCTTCCAGGTTAAAGATTAAAAATGTGTAAGAGACCTTCATCCAACCCCCATGTTAATTACACAGAGTTGTCTGAAATTCACCTCTATAGCAAAGGAAGAACATGAACATAGTCATGTGAATTAAGCAGTATGCTCAAAGTAGGCAGATTGCTCTCTACTCTGTAGTAAAGTGACTGTGAACTTCCAGTGGAATAGGGTCCATGCAAAAAGCATATTTGCTTACAGGCTATCTTCATTCAAAGGGTGGCCAAGAAAGGAAGGCTTGAGTCTAGGCTGTTGTACAGTGCATAGATACCTCAGTAGAAATGCTGCGTGCAGTTGATGTACTAACCAAACCTGATGTATTTTTTTTATTTTTTTTAGTTTCTCCTGTGCTTTCTTTTCTCTGCTAATAATTTGATTATAAGTTTTGGCAAGAAACTTACTTCAAAATGTAGTAGCCAGCTTTTTATTGACATGTTTACTACTTTTTGTGTCGCTTTTTATGTGTGTTTCTGTGAACGCTTGAAGTGAGTATTCTGAAGCATGTCTCAGTTGTTCAAATTCCATCATTTTTATTGCAGCTAGGGTTACCCCTGTCTTGCATGTGCCGTGTGCCTTGTAACACCATGTTTGGATCTCAACATCAAATGGTAAGTTTGTCTTCCTTAAGAACTCTTTAGTTGTTGTTGTTAATAAACTTTTTCCTAACAACATTATTGACATTTGCTTAATGTACTTATTTTTTCAGCCTTTAAGTCTGCCATATTATAGCTGTAATAATCAGATTGAAATTTTCAGGAATGTAAACAGCTTGTGTCTTGGTCTTGTTATTTGCAGGATGCTTTTAATGGCATATAGTAATGTGCTTTTTAGTCCAAGATTTCTAGAATATGTGTAGTAGAAGATATGTTTATAAAGTCCACTATGTATTTGCATTGTATTTTTCACAAAGGGTTTTTTTTTGAACTTTGGCTTATTTTACCTTTTTGAGAAGAAGAAACTGCAAGCCACAAAGACATTAAAGAACATCTTTCAGAACTCTAATACGCTGCTCCATTTAACTCTTAATGCACTTTTCCAGTTCAACAGAAACAAATCTCTATTGTTTGATACATGTATTTATAAATACATATCTTTTTCTTATTGATAACAGGATGTTGCTTTGTTGGACAGATTGATTAAAGATGATGTTGAGTCTGGAAAACTGCCTTTGTTGCTTGTGGCTAATGCTGGTAAGTGCTATGGACAAATAATAAAAAAGGCACACTATTTCATGAATATATATATATATATATTAAAAAAATAAAAAATAAAAAATAAAAATAAAAATATATTTTTTCTTAAACAGCTTAGTGTTTGCATGCCAAGAAATGTTGTAACATACCTTAATGACCAGACAATTGTCTGTCTAGAGGGGTTTTTATTTAATTGATTCAAAGGTGGATTGTACTGGTACAGTTCTGCTTGTGTCAATTGGTGCATTAATGTAACTAAAGCTTTTTTTAGTGAACACAAAGCTCTTGTTGAAAGTCAGTTTCATGTTAATGCTTCAGAATTTTTGATGGATGTACCATCAGTTTTAGCTCTAAAAATTGTGTTTTTCTATTAGTTAATTGAACAAAACTGTTCGTTAACAAATTTAAGTTTGAATGAAGGAGGTGGCTTACCTGCTTTGGACTTAAATATATACATCTGAGATGTTAATCTTGGTTTACATTCTTTTAGCTGAAGTAATACTTTGAAAATATTAAAAACCTTTTCATCTCTTTTTCTGAGGCTGCTGAGCCCTTGAGTGCCCAGGACATCTAATTTTCTGAGTATTTTTAACATACATTGGCAAGCAAAATAAGCATCTTTAATTTTACCTAAAATACCAATTGTCCATATGTCACAATGAACCAGGTATGAATGTTGTGTAGTTGACTCTTTTTATATATCCTCCTTCCAACTCTTGTTCATGACTTTTTTGACAACAGTATAAGAGGTTCTCTTTCAAAGAGTCCTGGTTTGCATGTGTATCCTTTATGATGGCTTTTTTTTTCCTTTTCAACAAAGGTACACCAGGTGCTGGGCACACAGATAAACTCGGGCGGCTGAAGGAACTTTGTGAGCAGCATAATATGTGGCTCCACGTAGAAGGGTATGGAACTTGAGAGTTCTTTCTGTCTAGACCATACACATTAAGAAGTCTGAATAATAAACAGCACATAGCTTTACAGCTAACCAGCTAATGGAGGATCGTAGGGCAATCTTGATTTTTGCCATGTTAAACAATTTGTGTGGCTATAATTCTCTCCATCTATGAGACACAGATTGTTTTACATATACAGGAATAATTGGAGTGATGATTTCAGCATAGGATACTGGTTACTTTTACTCAGAATGTAATCTTATCTTTCCATGCTTTGAAGAGCTTGGAATACAAAGAAAAGAGGGCTTTATTGGACAATTCAGGGAAGAAATTATACAATGATTATTGAGAATGAGAAAGGAGGATGAAGTGTGACAACTTCAGTGAAGGTTCTCAAAAAGGCTGCCATAAGAGCAGAATGCAATGTAACTGGGAGGAAGATTAAACCAAAAGGAAAAGAAATTGGAAGAACTTAGACAATGTTATTGAAGACTCCAGTGCTCCTGTATTTTTTTGGAACCTGGAGTAGAGACTATTTCTTTTGATGTTTCATAGTATAGTGTTATATTTGCATGCTATTTATTTCTGATACCAGATGGTTGCTGAATTATGGGTAGGAGTTCAGGGGGATGATTTCCCTAAATGTTGGTCACGTTTTTAGATTGAAATGGATTTTTAGTTTTGGGCTTACCATCTTGGAATTCCATGTAGCAACATCTACTGCATAGTTCATAAAAAAAAAAAAAAAAAAAAAAAAAAAAAAAAAAAAATGACCTCCCTTTGCACATCAACAATGCAATATTAAACTGAAGATTTAAATGCTCTCTCTTAATACACACTTAATTTGTGCTAATATCATTTATTTTTCTAGAGTGAATTTGGCAACTTTGGCTTTGGGTTATGTCTCCTCTTCTGTACTGGTATGTTTTACTATATCTAGAAATCTTATAATGTGCTTTAGACTTTAAGGTCATAATCTAATCAAAGTACGTATGGTTTATGTTCTGCTTATTGTAACAAACTTCAGGCTGCTACAAAATGTGACAGCATGACTCTTACTCTGGGTTCCTGGCTGGGTCTCCCAGCTGTACCTGCAGTGACACTCTACAGACATGAGGATCCTTCTTTGGTACGTTCAGTTTTTCAGTCATTATTCTCAAGACATGGAAACTTTAATTGTGATTGTGGTATAGTGTCTTTCTCTCTAATAAGCATCATTATTAAACTTACTAGCTTAATAAGCATCATAAGCATCTAAATTAGAATTTGCACAAGACCCCCTATTTAAACCGCTATGCATTCTGTAATCTGGCAAAAATAAAGTAATGGAAAAATGTTAATAGAAGATTTTTGTGTGTTTGTTTTCCTCTTTAGTCCTTAGCAGCTGGGCTAACATCAAGTCAGCCTGTAGAGAAACTTCGTGCCCTGCCCCTGTGGCTCTCCTTGCAGTACTTGGGCCATGATGGGATTGTGGAAAGGATAAAGCATGCTTCACAACTAGTAAGCAGCGCTTGGTTGGTTGGTTGATCAACGTAGCCTTGATTATGGCTACGTTGCTTCTCTGAGTACGGGCTGGAGGCTGTTCTTGAGAATCTTCATGAGATTTAGCAGTCTGAGTCTCCAAGCAGAGAATTTCAGTTAGCAGCAACAGTACAAGTGATGCCCAGATGGCTGCCACAGAACGCTGTTACACTTAGGATTGTTTTTATAATAACTGTTAATACACCTTTTTGATCATGATGTGTTGTAGAGGAATCAGCTAGAAATACAGTAGTTGTTGACAACATAGCATTAGTTCATACTGTGTGATGAACAAATAACTAAAGCAGAGTAGTAATATTAGGGGGAACAATGTTTTCAGACTGTATATTTTATTAATGTGAAATACTTAATTTTTGTTCTTTCTAACTGTAAAATTACATAATCTTTTTTTTCTATCACTTCTATATTAACAGTTTTGCTTGAAAACTGCTAAAAGACTTGTTTTTGTACTCTTCTTGGCATTATGCTGATTCAAGCAATAGTAAATTATAAAGCTTGACAAAAAGGATTTCAACACATTTCTTTGTATACAGTAGCAAAAGTACTATTTTTGAATTAAGATCCTTCAGTAAAAATTACTGTCCAATATAACATGTACGTTAGAAAATGCCTTGTTTATATACAAAACATTCGTATTATAAGTATAGCACTTTCTCAAAATTCAGAGAAGAGCAAAGGGAAGTGGAAAGCTTATGTAAAGGTTAATGAAGAAACTATTGGTATGAAAAAACTAAAAGAGTTACAAAATAACATTAGTCATTAAGATTTTTGTGGCATTGAAGAGTGATCTTAGCTTTTATAATAGTCTATTAATAGTCTTTAACCACACAAGAATGTCTTTTCTAATGAAAATAATTTAAAAAGCTTTCATAACCGGTTGCTATGGTAGCTTTGGGAAAACTAACTGTTCTGCTACACACTGTGCTTCAGTTAGTCAACAGAGTTGTATTATCTCTGGAACTTTGTCAACAAATACACTTAAGACTTGATGAAAAACACTTTGTACACAGTGTTTTACTAGTAATGGAAAAGTAATTTGTTTTGTATTTCATTATAAACAAGAACTAAATGGATCTCCAACACCTCATAAGGGTTTGTTAACAAAGAGAGATTATGGTGGTGACTGTTTAATGTTTGTCAGAATAAGTTTCAGCTTCTAAAACTTTTTGTCCTGTTTTTGTTTAATTTCTGCTGTGATCTTCTAGAGTCAAAGGTTGCTGGAAAACTTGAAAAACCTGGATTTCATTAAAACTTCGGTACGATCTGCATTTAATACTTTGGTTGTATAGCTTAGTCTTTACCTATTGAATGATAAGACTAATTTTGACTCAAGTGAAATTATCTAGAAATGTTTAAAACACAGTAATTATTTTTAAATATGTTTAGTATCCTTTTTAGTTAAGTTCAGGTGTTCAGTGAAATTGTGTGGCTTGGTTGTGTATGGCCTCTATATTGTACTTGTTCCATTGCTGTGAACTCTTGCACTCATTGGAGCTGACAATAACATCCAGAAACTGTCTCCAGAGCTTGATTTAATTCAAGTTTAAAAGGTCCATTTGTTCAGTAATATATTTATGAAACTGATAATACATTTATGATAGCAGATTCCATAAGTCCATAAATACGTTCTGCCTCCATCTTGCCCATGAGATGGTGCTGTGGACGCTATGAAATTTTATGCAAAAAATATCCCAGCTGAGGGTTTTACTCCAGAATTCGTTTCAGAAATTGCATCTGATACATTCATTTAACGTTTGATTTCAGTGAAATGTCCTGTTCAACGGGTTTTTTTAGTGTCATTCTGAAAGATGGTTTTTAAAAATTGTTTTTCCAAGAGTAGCTTTGGGAGTTGGAGTTACTGTAGCACTTATCCCTTCAACCTAAATATACCTTGTGTTTTTAGGATTCCAAGAGGTTGCCTCCAGAGGTTGCCCAGTCCATTTCTCCTATCCCCAAGGCAGAATCAATTATCTTATTGTTACCCTTCTGGAACTTTCTTGACAGCTGCCAGTGATTCTTGGCAGATTTTGAAGAATGTTTTCTTTAATCATTAATGCCTGAAAATACATAAAGCTAAATTGACTTCTGTCAGTACAATCTATTTACTAGTGAATGTACTTAGGTTTCTTGTTTTATGGTGCTCAAAGTTCAGTTATGCATACCTTAAATCAATACAGTTCTGCTTTAACTGAATAATGATTAATTTTCCATTGTTTTCAGATATGCTTACTCAGACTCCTACAGAGTTAACATCTAATACTGAGATAGTGTGAACGTTGTTACTGCCATCAAAACAAAGTGATCTGCTTTACTCAGCAGTCTAAAGAATTTTGTATAGTGTTAAATCTTTAAAAAGTCTGAAAAGATATTTATAAAATTATTTCATTTTTTGTTAAGGTTGAAGATGAACTGAGTTCACCAGTGGTGGTTTTCAAGTTCTACCAGAAGTATTTAAATAGAGGTATGTGACTTATTTAAAAACAAATGAACAAACCACAACAAACCAACCCTCTGTATCTTCCTTTAAAAAACAAACAACATACACCTGCAAATTCTAAAATTAATTTGATTTAAGTAAATTATTATTAGGTACATTATATGTGGTGCACTTCTCTTGTGTAACATGCCTTTGAAAAGGTTGTGAACACTGGTCGTCATTTAGTGATAGAATTCATGCACGTGATAGCTTTTTTTAGATAGACTGCAGTGTTCTAAATGTGCACAGCAAGTCATTTCTCCTGTCTTGACTGGAGGAAATTTGCATATGATTTTGATCGTGAGAGCAGATTATGATAATCCCCCATAAGCTGCAAACTGCGTTTGAGTGTACTGTTGAGGGAAAATCTTACATTGTTTGTGTTCAGACTTTGTTTCTTTCAAACATTTAGTGGCTAGGTGCCAGAACCATGTTTCTCTGTTTTACTGCTGTTTTCTGTTGCAGTAGTTTTAGAAATAGCAGAGCACTTGATGACCAGCTCTGTAAATCGTGTCTATTGACACGATTTGGTGTCTATTGACACAATATGGTAGCCACACCAAACATGGCTCAGGGCAGAACATCCCTACTTGGATGTCCTCGCACAAGAAGAGGAATTTTGCCCTTTTGATTACAACAGAGGATTTTGTTTATGCTGCTTGAATGCGCACATTCTGAATGTGGGGACTGTGTCCAGCTGGGTGAGGCAAATGACTGATAGAAAACTTTGTAGTATTGTTAGGAGTGTTGATTTTAATTCTCTGTGGATTTTTTTTTTGTTTGATATGGGGAAAGGTTCTTAATCTGATTAGTGGCAAACTTAGGAAGTAAACCTCTTCATCGTGGTCCAGGGAAATGACTTGATGGATAGCTTTATCCATTGATGTGTTTGTCTGAACACCTTTACTAGGGAGAAGTCACCCACCTGAATTCTAAGGATGTTAAATCTTTGGCCCACTTCTGCATATTTTGTGCATACAGTGGGCTTTTAAGTCCTCACTATTATTTGTGTGTAGTAAAAAGTAATCATTCAATCTCAATTTAAAAATGTAGCCAAATGCATCAAAGTAAATATTGCAGCCTGCTGTGACAGGATTCTGTTTTGCAAAAGCCCTGTTTTTATTATGGGAGGACTTGAACCTCAGAAATGTGAGAAATATTTTATGGATTGTTTTTAAAGCTCGTACATTCAACTCTTTGACTCCTAGTATTTTTTATGTTCAACATACCTTAACAAATTCCATGTTAATCTGCTTGACATAGTGTAGGTATGTCACATGACCTAAGAAATGTACTTACCTTTTATCTGAACTTTAGGTTGCCTTTTGTTTAATTAAGTAAATATAAAACTCTTTCTGTGATTCTTGTATCTTTGGATTCAGATCAAACCCCAAATGCTGCACAGGCTTCAACTATTCCACACCCCATAATAAGCAATGAAGGACACATTTATGACACTTTCAATCAGTGGGTAAGAATGGATATTTTCCTCTTTAGGAGAAAAAGAAATGAGAGTTGAGTGCTTCCAGGGGCTCCTCGGTAACTATAGAAGTTTTAGTAGACAAGCTTGGTAATTACTCCTGATCTGGTATCCTTTGCAAAACCTACTGGGTGTTTGGGATTACAAAGATGAACTTGAAGCACAGTTGATTTCTCACTCCTGATTATTTGGCTTGTAATTGTTACTGCATCTTAAACTTTTGGTAGTTTGTTTTTTTTTTTCCCTTGGGCTTGTAGGAATATGCAAAAACTTTTAGAACTCTTTTTGATTGGCTAGATACTTCACAGATGATGTTTTTTAATCACAAGAAGAAAGACTTTCTTTTCCAGCTCTTAACAGAATTCTGGAAACTTGTGTTCACAGAGAGCTGAGCACATCACTCTTGGATTAATTGCATGGTAATCATGGCATACTTAACAACAATTTTGTAGAAACTTCGGACCTAAAATACTTGCAGCTTATTCTGAATTTTCATGATTTAACTGTGTGTCCAACTTTTGTCTTATCACTATCAAGCTAAAGTACTTTGTTACCAGAGGTGATTTTGAGAAATACAGGGAACTGTTCTGAGCAAGTGGTTCTCCTTAGCTTTGGGAGGATTCTGACCTGAGCTGGTGGCTGCAGGGCCAAGCTCTGTGCATTTCTTTAACTGGGCCTTGTCTCTTCAGCTAGGAGAGCAGTTGGCGCAGCTGGTTCCTGCCAGTGGGGTTGATGTGGTAGAACTGGAAGATGAGGGCACGTGTGTGCGTTTCAGCCCATTAATGACTTCTGCAGGTAACATTCACTTTACTCAACCACTTGTAAAAACTGGAATTTGCCATAAAATTGTACATCAGTCTCATGGTGTAAAAGCAGATATACTCAAGAAAGTCTTTACTATGGTGAGGATTTTTTTCCCAATAAATCTATATTCACTTTATCATTCCTTTGTGCCTTGGTAGCAGGTGCATTAGAGGTAGCTCAGTTATTGTATGTGGCATTACCTCGTTACATCTGCAGAGATAGATGTTTATTGATTATTTTTTAAAATTCATTAGCAACAGGAGAAGTTCTTGGCTTCTGAGAGTTATAAAAGAAATATGAAGAAGTCATCCCCCTCTTTCCTTCTCTCAGATGCTTAATGCAAGGAGAAGATGCTTGACCTTTCTACACAGGTGTTTCAACACTGAAATGCTGCTTATGTTCAAACTACAACTAATTAACCAGAAGAATTATTTACTAAACCCCAAGGTTTTTCTGTAACTACTGATGTAGGAGGAAAAAAAAAATCTGCATTTTGGAAAACATTGTAAATTTGATGTTTAAGCTAGCACCGTATGCATACTTTGTTTAGACCCAGCAGATGCATAGAGCAACTTTCAGAGGCTCAGGCAATGAATGGTGGCTCCTTTTAGCTTGTGTGGGTTGAATGGTTTAGGCTAGCAAAGCATGTGATGCTGATGTGAGAGGATCCTAGTGTACATGGGAAGGTACACTTCAGAATAAAATTACTTGGTGATGCTGTGATTTTGATTTATTTTTTTTTTAACAGTATAGAAGCAAATACATTGTCTACATTGTCTTTTTGGCTATGGGAAGAGAGTTCTGATGATAGCTACTGATGCAATCAAGGAAACGGGTATTGTCCTGACCAGTTTGTAAACTCACCCTTTTTTTTTTACTGCAAATGAAGAAAAAGGCTGGTATATAGTTCAAGATACATTTATGCTATCTTGAATTACATTTACAGTTAACTTACAAGGTGGTTTCTTTACAGATTACTTGTTTAATTCAGATATCTCTGTGTATGTCCATTCATTTTCTTTGTATGCTAATACATCAGCTCTTTAGTTTTAGGGACAGAAATACAAGATGTTGATCAGTTGGTAGACTGCTTGAAGATGAAGATCCCAGTATTGACAAGTACACTGCAACTGAGAGAGGAGTTTGAGCAAGAAGTGAGAAGAACAGTAGGCCTCTTGTATATTGAAGATCTCAGCTGGCCAGGATTAGGTGTTGTAAGGTACATTGTTCAATATTTTCTTTTTTTATGTTTGGATAGACAGTGCAGTAGCACAAATGAATACAGGGTCTCTCTGTTAGCAATTTGGATGTGTTGCTTGATGATGAGTCTCTGTCTTTGCCCTCACTTGACATTTTTGAGTGGCTTTGTTTTAAATAAAAAAAACTACTTAATTTTTTTATTATTTAGAAAAGCTGAATTGCTATTTAAGCAAAATTAGAGCAGTGGTCTAATATCGGAGGCAGTGTGTTTATCTGTTCAACAGAAATGTAATAGGCAATGTTGCTTTATTTAACTAAGCATAGCATACATTTTTATCTAGGATGAGTTTCACTTATATACTGAATAAAACCCTTAAATGTGTATTCTGATCATCTGACACAGTCTGCTGGGTAGGATTCTGTACAATCAAAGCAGTTGAAGTATTTCTCTTACCTAGAAATCTGTTGTGTTCAGTTAATTTTGCATTGGCCAGCCTTTACCTCATGCGCAACCAAAAAGCTGATTACTAATGCCATTAAACTGGTTGATTAGAATGGCACTTTAAGCTTGTGGTTTGTAAAATATAGAAATTTGTAGAAACATGCTAGATGTGCAGATCTGTGTTTTGTTTTATTTTTAAATGTACTGTAAAGTGAACTGACTCTCTTCTGGCTTGGTTTGAAGGTACAGTTATCACAGTGATGGGAAGAATGATGACAAACAAGAAAAAGAATTAGAAAAAATTAACACAGAACTTCTGAAAAAATTAAATGAACTGGAGTCGGATCTCACTTTTTCTTTGGGTAATTGCACTATTTAAAAAAACAAAACAAAACAAAAAAAACTTACATTTAAGCTAAAAGTCACTTTACTGGTTGTGCTATAACCTTTCAAGAGGTCAGTCATACGTAGGTCATTATAATGGAAAATTACACTGCTGTGTGTGTAGTTCCTTTAGAAACAAAATCTGTAACTCTGTGTCCTCCTCATCCCTTATTTGAGTTGGTAAATGTTCAGCAGGGTGAGCTGCTTCACTGTTTGCAGAAATACTTGTGAAAACTGACCTATGAGCACGCAGACCTGAAAGGGTTTCCTTGTCAGAGGGAATGAAAGCAGCAAGTGTTCCCCTTTGTAAACTGAGCCTTCTCAGGAAGTTTGGTATCTAGTGAAAAGCAGGTCTCCTTAAAAAAATACTGACCAATTCACTGCTTTCTCTGGCTAGATTAAAGCTTCAGATGACTTTTGTGGTAATTAGCAGCACTTTCAAGCATATACGGTGCCACATTACAGATGTAATAATACTAATTTGTTTACTTGAAACTCAGATCTTTTCTAAGTCTGCCTTCAAAAATTAAGTACCCTGGAATTGTGGAACCAAGCAATTGGTAGATGGCAAAAAGTAACGAGTTTGAAGCATATTCGACACTGATATTTATTATGTGATCCCTTGGCTGTATGAAATACCCACTGTCTTGTTTTGTAGTCTGCATAACTTATACCTATGCAGATCTTGTATCTAATTACTGAAGTGTGTGTGTGTTTGTGTGTGTGTAATAGGATTTCCAGATTAATAAGCAAGGGCATGGCATGTATTCTGCGAATACATTTTTATATATCACAAACACTTGATTCTCCCTATGTTCACAGGCCCAGAATTTGGAGGACAGAAGAACTGTGTTTATATTGGCATGGTAACTGAGGATCTGGATGTGTCGGAGTTAGTTGAAACTATTGCAGCAACAGGCAGAGAAATTGAAGAAAATTCAAGAGTATGTGTTAATGAACCAAAGAGCATTTCAGCATCTTTTATTTTTCCATATTAACTTCAGGACTGTTTTGTTTTTGTGCAAATACTTTGTACTTGCGTGCAACAAACTGTATTAATTACTACGGAAGTTGTCCACATAATCTATACTCTTAGTACAGGATTATAATATTCCGAGGATGTCTTTATTTATGTTCATGGTCCTGTCTTTGGTTCTATAAAAAAAAGTAGTAGTATTGAAATAGGCTCATTTTATCACTAAAATTTAAGCTGTCAAAAAAAAAAAAAAAAAGAGGAGGGGGCTTATGGTGAGCTAGTTGCTTTGGGGAGCTAAATGTAGTGAGATTTAAAGTTGGTATAAAAAGTCTCAGGTAACTGCCCTAAAATGTGTGGAAAAATTTTAAGTCAGTGGCATAATAACTAAAGTTACAAATTATCTGTTAAATTACTAATGCTAATGTAAGTCCTTTTTGTAAAAGCATTTACATGATTAGAGTTCTCCCTTGCTGTTAGGATCAAGCATAGTAGAATTCCTAAATGACCTTCATCACAAATGAATGTCTGTCCTTTCACTCCTAAAGCACTGGACATTTCAGTTCCTCAACATAAATAATTAAAAAAAAAAAAAAAACTTAAGACATCCCACAGGCCTATTTCTGCCCATGGGAATGTTGATTTTGGCAATTAAATTTTTCTGGCAGTATTCTGGAGCCTCTTTACCCATTCTTGACATGCTGTGCTGTTTTGAAGGTGAGGTTATAGAAGACCAATTGGCTGTAGAGTTCCGTCACTTTTTTATCCTTTGCAGCTGAGAGATTGGGAACTGAATTTTGGAATATGTGTTACTCTTATCCTGAAATTTCTAGGGGAGAACAGAGTAGTGGAGGACTCTGAAAGATGCAGTCCTTTGAACCAACTACAAAAAATGTGGAACTGAAAGCATCTTACATTTGATTCATAATTGATGTTCAAGCCTCTTCTGTAGTGAATTCATCTCCTCCGTGTAGCCACTACATCAGGTTATTTAGCTTGCTGTTGTAACCAGTTTCTGTCTTGCCTCTCCCTCAGAGAAAAGGAGCAGATTCCACTTTTCCCTTTGTTTTTATTAACTGACAGTAACCTAAATTGTTGACCTTCTGGAGGAAGTAGCTGTCACCAAAGGCTCAAGCAATGTTAAAGCCCATTAAGTTGTGCAAATTGGCCTTTTTCTTGCACACAACAAAACTGTGGCTTTGTTTTTTGCTCTTTTTTTTTTTTTTATCTTCCCAGAAAGCTGCTTGTGCTTTGCAATATAAAGCATCACTGACACTGGCATAGACTGCCACAGGGGTCATAGTGGCAGTCGTACACTAAATTTGCAAGCCTTAGTTGAGCCTTAGCTGGGCTGCCACATACCTGTTTAGGCTTGCTGTGAGTCTCACTTAGTTCTGGGCACTTCTGGAAACCAAACCACACTTTCTAAGCTTAAAAATTATCTGTCGGATTCAGCTTCTGAGGAACACTTCTGTGCTAAGCAGACGTTCGATAAATTTGGGTCACAAGCTGATCTCCAAGTAAAAGAGAAGTAATATACCATTCCTGCTTAAAATGATGTTCTGTCCTCTGGGCATATATATATTTATATATATATATTTTAAATCCTGTACATTCTTTATTTTACAGTAGCAGTGAAATAGGCCTTGTCAAATGCAAATTTAAATTAGAAAAAGATACCTGACTACTCAATTTACATTCTTAAAGCCTGAATTAAAAAATACAATTTCAGTTCTAAATACTATATAATAATATAATTTATCTTTTTATTAGCTGTTGGAAAACATGACTGAAGTAGTTAGAAAAGGGATACAGGAAGCACAACTTCAGCTTCAGAAAGCAAATGAAGAACGACTTCTGGAAGAGGTAAGACTATAAAAAACACCTATCTAGGTAACTTGTAATAACTTGTCACAACACAGATAGCGTGCTCACCAGCCGGTGTTTGATTGTGTCCTTCACAGGGGCTGCTACGACAAATACCTGTAGTAGGCTCTGTGCTGAACTGGTTTTCTCCATTTCAAGCTTCACCAAAGGGAAGAACATTTAATTTAACAGCAGGTAGGACTCAATGGATATGCATCCATGTTAAGCTGTGTTCTAGATGTTTCCTGTTTTATACTGAAACTGCAACACACTTTATCGTGCTGATTTGATTGTGAATGGCATAATCCACCCTCAAGATGTAAAGGAACGTGCTCTTCACTTCTGTAATGCTCAGTAAGAAAATCTCCTAACCTCTTGTTTAGTTTGCATTTTATTCTTGCGTGTTGAGTCATTCTAAAAAAAAGCTGTATTGGATATTGGCATTGGTTAATGCAGGGATAATTGTTGGCCACACACTCTGCAAAAGTTTGTATCCTTAGAGTTTATTCTGACTGTCAAAATATGTAAGGTAGTAGGGTAGGGAGCTCTTGGGTCTTAGAGTATTGCTTCCATGTATGTGCATGGATTTTCCTTCTGCTGTGATACCTGACCTTGATTTCTGTCCAAAATTCTGGTTTCAGATGTCATGTAGCTATGTTGCAGTGACGAAGTGCTAGTTTCCAGGCAATGGTGTAATGTCTGAGAAAAGGGACAGGCTAAAACTAGCTGAGGACAAGTGTAAACACAGCTTTGCAGAAGACAGTAATGAACGGAATATAACAGAATATAGGGCTATTATTTTACTCATCTATCTCTAATTCATGACTGGTGATGTGAAAAGAACTATCTGTAGCTTGTGCATCATTCTTGGTGATGTACTGGCATAACGCTAGCATTACAGCAAGGAACTACAAAGTTTCCTTGGGCAAGCTTATTCCATTCACAGCTAGATGTCCTTCCAGAGTGCAGTGCTCAATAGCTTGCACCTGGGGATGTGTCAAGCCCAGTGGAAAAGGGAAGTGGAATATTGGAGGTAGCAGTGTTGGGAAGCAGGAGTGAGGGGAAACTTCCTTCATCTTCATGAGACTCAGCACACCTGTCCCCAGGTGCTCAGAAACCAACTACACTTGAGTGGCAGTTTCAGGTCAACCTAGGCCATACAGTTTCAGAAACATGCATTACAGATAAATTGTTGCATATTTTAGAAATACAGATGAAAAGAAAAGTTGTCTATATTCAACTTCCTACTTGCCCATTTCTTTAACCTGCAGGTTCTTTAGAATCCACAGAATCTACATATGTATCAAAAGCCCAAGGAACAGGTACTACTCCACCACCAACTCCTACTTCCAGCCTTACAAAGCAAAGACTTCCTGGTAAGTTTCAACTTGCTAGTTTTATTTCTAAAACTTGCTGAAGTATCCTAGCCTCAGCACACATCTGAGCTGTGTGACACAGGAAAAACCTGTGTGATTTTCCTTTCCTAATACGTGGAACTCATCTTTCAGTGACTTAGGTCCTCCTTAAGAAGAATTAATTTAAACATGGCACACAATATCACCACAAGTCTACCTTGTCTCCAATAATTCTTCCTAGGATAATGGTTGTGTTAGTAATTAAGGTAGATTTGACTGACAGGGAAGCCATAGTTCTAATTCCCCTTTTTACTTCTGGCTGGCTTCCAGCCTGTGATTTTCAGTGAACCTTTTTACCCTAGAATGCCTTCACTGTGCATGTATGCAGCTTGTTTCTCAGATGAATTTTCACAGTCTCTGTATACACTGGATAAAACATCAGGTGTCACTGCCTTGCACATGCACCTGTAACTGGAAGTATTTATATGGTTAGGGTGCAGGTTAGCACCCAAATAAAACTTATTTGCAGTTGTCAAATTAAGATACTTTCTTTGAAACTTAATCTTGTGCATACTGCATCTTGCACTTGATGCCTTCATTGGTACTTTGTTCTTCCAACACTTTACAGGTCAAAAAATTTTTAAAAGGTCTCTAAGAAATTCCGATGCCTTTAGTGAGACCAGTTCAGTCAGCCACTGTGAGGACCTGGAGAAGATGGATCAGAGACCCCCACCTCTATCCCCTGGCCAAGAGCAAATGTCGCCAGAGACAGAAAAACCAGAGCAGCAGGAGGGGGCACAGACACCAAATAAAGGCACTGAGGACATTCCAAGGGACTGCACAAAGGTAGAGGAACAAGAAAGTAAAAGATAAAATCTGTACTGTGGATTTAAGACTTTGCAGATGAATCACATGCCCCAGGAGGCAGGGCATTGGTGATGCATTTAAAACGTGAACAGTGCCACACACTAGTACAGTAATAACTACTGTATCTTATTAACTGGGATTTTGCACAAATATAAATTCCCCCCCCATGGGACAGAGATTTGTCTTACTGTACACCTATTCCAGTTGCTTTAATCCTGTACATGTCAGTGTCACCAAAGTAGTAGTGAGATTTATTAACTGCTCGTAAATATTTGTAAAAAATAAAAATTGGCAGTTACAGTTCCTGTAAGATTTTAAGCATGATAGTAGTTGCTAACTGGTCAGCCATGCACAAGATTAAGAATACAGTTGCACCGAATAATTGTAAATTGACCTTATTTTATGTGAATATATTTAAGAAACTGCCAATTTTTCACCTTTTTTATATCTAAAATTCAGTTTAGCCTCTTCTTCAAACCATCCTAGTTGCACTAGCTCTTTTTTGCCCCTTTTTTAACCCTTACAAAGAGCATTGCCAAGCAGTTGTGGTGCAATGAGTGTTAGGGATGGATGCCCTTGTGTCTGGGCGTCACTGAACTTTGCCATCAGCCGTTTTTCCCTGCTGTTGTATGACTTGACCCTGAGTACAGTGGGACTTTGAGAAAGAAATTGTCTCTGCATGCCTAAATGGCTTCTTGCTTCTACCACTGAAAAGGATGACCAACCCATCATTATTTTCCTTTGCACGTCAGTTATAAACCAAATACTATTGAATACATCTATGTAGTGTAACTGGAATTCTTTTCTGTTGTGTATTTTTAAAGCTAGTTATAGTAAAGCTTGAAGAAAAATTTGTGCTGGTTTCAACACTTACTTTTGAATAACGGTAACTTGCCTATAGGGGAAATTGTACAGATTCAGTGAAATTACATAGTTTATTTACACTACAGCACAAGTTCTTAGCCTCCTGGACTATGTAATGCACAAATTATGCTTTGGGTACATCAAAAGCTAAGGTGTAGAAGTCTTTGTCCCCCAAAAATATTGTAGTTACTTTGCTGCAAATTCTCAGCCCCTTGTGGAAAGGAGATCTTTGGAGAAGGTTGCTTTCCCCAAGGGAATCCCATCCCATCCCTACAGAGCTGGATACCAGTCCTGTAGTTTGCTTTATTTTTCCAAAAGATGTTAGTTAACGTAATGGCTGTAGTGGTAGCAGAATTAACTTGGATAATCTGATTTTTTTTATTTTTTATTTTTTTTAAATTATACTGTCACCTGATTTGACACTCACCATCTAGATCCTGGGGGGCTGGGATGCCATGAACAAGGTTAACTTCACTGCTGGGGTAATTTATGTAAGTCAGAGTGCAATTTTTCTTAAGTGCAAAAACAATTAAGTTTGACTAGTCTTCCTTATTGGTTTCTTTGGTGCAATGAAGTATGTTAATAAGAGTAATTTGTTGGGGATCAAGGTATCACCACAATGATTAATTTTTAATGTTTTTATATTTGGAATTGTTAAATCGGTTCTGTTGGAATGAGCTTCATTCTTTAGATACTATCTGACTGTTTCAATAAAGATTCTTCAAATTATTAGTCTGGACTTACGGGAACTTCCGTCAAAAATCTCTCTTAAAGTCAACTCAAGCTTAAGTGTAGGCAATTTTCTCCCACTTTTTTTTTTTTCAGAAAATCATTTTCTAAAGTACAAATTCATGCAACAAAGGCTTTTACCCTCTGCCTCAGCACTGCTACCTCTCTCTGTCTGCACTGATCAAATTACTCTGCTAACGGAATAAACCAGAAACACCCAAATCATTATTTCAAAGTAACAGTGTTTCCTACTTAAGTAATGCAGAAAAAAAAAGTTACTTCTGTCAAAATATTTTATTTTGGAAAGCAGAGAACAGTAGTGCCTGTAACCAGCAGTAGGCATTTTGCATCAACTCACTCTTCCTGGGGCAAGGTTGTGCATCCCTCGGTTAGATCATGTCAGAACAAACCTGTTCCCACAACCCATCTTGATTTTTTCTGTAGATGCGAGGCTTCCTATCAGGAAACAGGGAGCGTGATGGAAAGGGATGTTCTTTTAAAAATGTTAATGTAGATCTAATGTGGGAAACAAAGTGGGGTGGCTCAGCTAAGGGTGACGTGGAAAGATTCTGAAAAACAAGATGAAAGCAAAAGCTGCCTGAGATTCAGAATAGAAAGTTCCCAATTACTCTGCCTTTTAATAGCAGTATTTTCCACCTTCCCCAGCAGTACACTTAGGGAAGCTTTGACAGCCCATACCCATCTCTGTGCTCAGCTAGGAGAGAGAAGGAAAAAAAAAATCCAGTGTCCCCGTGCCAGGTACCTGTAAGATCTGTTGATCATCTTGTTCCAGCCAGAAATCTACGTGCGGGAAAGGCCTCCAGAAGTAAGGCCCTATGTGGAGCTGTTCCTTCTTAGCATCGTAAATGTTGGTCAGCTGGAAGGACACAGAACAACTTAAAGGGAGCCTTAAAAGTGTTTAAACAGATGAAAGAAACAGAATTAATGCCGACAATTAATTACTAATAATAAGAAGTTAATTACAGACAATGTGGACGGCATTAAGCAGCAGCTTTTGCCTTAAGACACATGGGGTGCCACCTTCATGCCCATTCCATTGCGATTAACCAATGGTTCTGACAAAGACAATCCTAAACTGTAAGAAAAAGCCCAGAACTGAACGATACAGCTGGAATTATTTACGGCCATGACCTGAATCTCATTTTACATAAATTATGCTGCCAAAATCTGTAGGGCTATGGATGTGTTACAGCATGTGGAAGTGCTCTGTATTTCCAAGATAAGGGTCACCCTTGCAGCAGAAAGCTCAGAAGAGTTTGATGTCCACTGCTATCCTTTGCCGCCACTCTTCCATATTTCCCATCTGTTTTGCTACTGCCAGAACACTACCACTGTATTTTTCCCCCTTTAACTACTGACAGTTCATTGCCCCTCAGTGGTCTTCCCTTCCAGCAAAAAATATCTAGGTTGGGGATTTTTTTCCCTCTTTTTACTCACTCTTGCTCCTGTTAAAATATGGGCTGAACGCAAATCCTCATCGGGTCCTTTTTCTGGGAAGGTTGCAGGGAAAATCTCTGCTGTTTTAACATTCACAGCTGGTAGGAAATAGTTTAAACACAGACACAATTAATTCTCAAAAAGCACTAGTTTGAAATGACCACATCCACAACACTACTGCGTAGCAGGAATTTTAGAACATGTCAACTACATTTCTTGTATTTATCAGTACCACAGACCATTAGCTCTATGGTAGTGCTTTTCTACTTGTTTTAAGAAGAAAATTTCTCTTTCTGCCCACACCTCCAACAGCAGCAATTCACTTAACTTCTAGGACAGGCTTTACCTAGTCATTAAAGACGGCCCATTAACTATCAGAAGCTGAACAAGTATCCAGTTAAAAAATAAGCGAATTCTAATTTAACTCACCTATTCCATAAATGATTGGGAAGTGAATATCCTTCTCTTCTCTGTCATTTAGTTCTGTAAGAAGAAAGGTCAAATGTAGAGCTTTGTTTTTGTTTTTGTTTTTTTTTCTGAGCAACATTAATTTGTGTGTTACCAGAGAAAAGCAGATCTGATGCTGCAAAAAAGGACAGAAAAGAAAAACAAACAAAAAAACAACACACACAACCAGGAAGCCAAAAAGAAATATGGGAAGGTCAAGGTCAAGATCAATATGCCTGGGGCCTGGAGTAGAACTCCATCTTGTAACAGCATGGCCAGCTCTGGTCAGCTGTCATTCCACTTTCTGTGCAGGCAATGTACAGAAAACAAACAAAGAAACAAAACTACCATGCTGCCAAGTTCAATGATGCAAATCACCACGGGTATTTAAATGCAAAGACGGTGGAAATACGAGCTGAATACAATACAAAGGAGAGGAAATTTACTTCTTCCTTTCTGCAACACACTGTGACCTAACTGAATGAGTTTATGAGTTTATAAAGAGTCTAACAACACCAAAGGTCGGTAAGTTCCTTTCTCAGTTGCTTCTCAAGATATTCACAGCTGTACAGTCTCCTTCCACAGGACAAAGGTGGGGAAATGACCTGGTAGCGGTCCCAGGTGGCCCTACTACCAATTGAATTTCAGCAGCATTTGGTAAGGAGACTCCTTAGCACTGGCTATCGGACAGCAACACACACTACCAGCAACAAAATTAAAGCTTACAAACCAACATGGAGAACTCGTGCTGTTCTTCCAGAACATATTTTAAAAAGCCATATGTGAGAAGACCCCTGCACTTTGACTTCAGTGGCTAAACATACTTAAAAAATAAGAAGTAGACATTTTCTTACCTGTCACGCAGAAAGTCACCAAATGAACGTCATCTGGTTGGAGATCAAATGCTCCTACAGCAACAACGATAGCAGCAATGTATAAGAGTGACTGGTGGCAAAGCAGGTGCTGTATATAGACGAGGGGGCATTATCAGTGCTGCGCACTGCGGAATGGGTGGGCAGAAAGTACCTAATGCACTGTTCCTGGATAAGGCAACAGAGCAAAGAGTAGTTTTCAGGTTTGCTTCAAACCAACTGTTACAAAATTAAAGCCACAGCTACTAAACATAATTGACAGAAAGTAGCCACTTGTAATGGCAAAAACATGCTAAAAATGTGCCACTTGCTTCTGTTACTGGTACTGGCTTAAAGTAGCTCTGGTATCATCACATCATCTCTGCTTTAGTTCACTATACATTTAATAACTCATATTTAAATGTACTTTCCTAAAACGCTACAGATACAGTGAGCCAACCCAGCCTTTCATTAGATGTATTTTAATTCTGCTTTTCACCATCCCACACACAGGGAATTTTAATTTTTTTTAGTTCTATTGGAAATACAATGTTACCGTTTTAAATTGTAACCTGGTGCATGAAAATCAGAGGGTTTTAAAACTGACCAAAACATTCTGTACACACTTCTCACGCAATATATAACACACAGAACAGGAATCACATCACAGCATGTGAGGGGGTGACAGGGGCACCTTCCAGGACCTTTGCCAGTTCTGGTTCCCTTTGCATCCCTTTGCCATCTCCCTCCAAACCCGCTATGCATCCCTGCCCCCGCCCATTCCCAGTCCCGGTGAGGTCGAGGCCTCTCTGCACCTGGGAAGTGCTCAGCACGAGCCAGAGCACTCCAAACGTCCCAGCTGGTCCCTTCCATTCCCCGTTTGTAAAGCACCACAGACGCTTCTCCAGGCTACAGATTTCACAGACAGACATCCATCTTTCATCAGATACTTCCCGAGTGTAATTAATTTCATCCCCCCCCACATTAAGGTACAGAAGGAATAGTAATTAATGAACATAAAGATGTAGACAGTGACAATGCCTGCCCAAAATCCTGTAGCATGTCAGCAGTGGAGCCAGGAATCGAGCCCAGCTGAACTAAGCCCCAGTTCCACATGCTACAGTGTAAACCAGGAACAAGTCCCAAGTCCCTGCCCCATCCCACACATCGGCCACAGCAAGCTGCAAATCCAACCCCTCCTCTGTGCAAAGGTCTCAGGTGGAAAAAACACCCTCCTTAAATGAATCCAGATGTTTTTCTGTTAAATGACAGGGAGCTCAGGTTACAAACAAGCTTCACCCAAATCCAGTCAGAACTATTTGTTTTGGACATGAGAGTGGAAAAAAAGGTGAACTTACTAAGAAGCTGATTAGTAAGTTTTTGTGATAACTGCCTATCATCATTGAAACCTCCAACTAGGTGCAATTCCAGCCTAACAGAGATGGAATAACAGGAAACAGCAATTAAAAAGACATCCCAAAATGATTACCTTTACAAAATAATCCCCAGCCCAAACTACAAAGCAATCATTAGAGAAGCCTCACTTGTTAACATCCACACAGGTAGCAAATTATAGTTGAACAGTTCTGAACATTTCAGGGATCATCCAGGAAACATCACAATTTAAAAAAATTCAAGAGGCATTACACACATGCAATTCTAACTAACCCTGGGGTATCTGTGATGGTCAGCACCAAAGGTTTGGGCTTAATTTTATAACCACCTTTTGGTTCCCACAAAAGGGTGAGTTAGATGAGAATAAGTTTGCTCCTGTGATCTCCAGAACTATTCTGGACCACACAGCAGGTTCTTCTCTGAGAGGTGTCCATGTAAAGACAAGTCTTGTTTGCAAACCTGCTGACCAAACGCCTAGAAAAATAACTAGGGACAATATTGGTTTGGGGTGGCAAAGTGGCAAAGTGGCAAAGTGGCAAGTCTCAGAAGCGACAAGAAAGTGAGTGTGAGCATAAATCACCTAACAAGGCCATAGTTTAGTCTTTCAAAACTGGGCAAGCCAATCTTCTGATACTGACTGTATCTTCTAAGTTAACTGAGCTTTTGTTCTTACCAAACTACAGAGGCAAAAATCTCCACATCCACTTTTTTTTTTTTTTTTTTTTTTAATGTGGGACCTAGGAAAATCCCAGATGGATTCCCAGATCCCAAAAGGAATTCACAAGACCAGCAGTTTGGGTGGAAAAATTGAGGATAAAACCAAAACCAGCTATTTGGAAATTTCAGCACATCTGAAACAGAAGTTACTGGGAAACAGTAAACACCAAACCACACAATGGCATTTTTACAGAGACACCAGTCAGAATAGAACCGTGCTTTAAATCACTGATAGAAAATACCCTTGAAATCAACAGCAAGAAAATGGTTTTCATTTTCCATATGGCCCCTGATCAAGAGGTATTTCCTGCACAATTACCTTGTCCGAACCCCACAGAATCACATAAAAATTCCCCAACTCAACAACTGCGGTTACCTTTGTGAAAACACAAAGAAACAAAAAAGCAGAGCTGACCTTCCATAGTCTGCAGAGTTAGAGAAAGACTTTACTGAACTCATGATGAGCGACACCTCAGCTTCTGTGTCTGATCCATCGCAGTGTGTCAAGCAGGTGGCTCCGCTACCTGAGGAAGGCGTGAGAAGACAGTTAGTTAATGACACCAGCGGAGGCTGTTACACTGCTGTCACTTGAATCAGCATCAGTTTACACTGCTATAGCAGTGCGAGAACTACATCTCCCACCTTCTTACTTCCCGAAAGGACAGCAGCCTCCAGCAGAAGAGATGGGCAGGCTGAATGAGACAACAATCTCTTTCCATGCCCCATTAGAAAATCGGCAGAACTGATGCAAAGGGTACAAACACCTTACTAGCAAGGACCAAGCAACAGCTCAAATGACAGAACTCCAGGAAGGCAGCGAGGCGTAGTGAGGCTCTTTGCATAAATTCTACCTCTGTTATTACCAAACCCTGCAGACCCAAACAGTTAAACACTGCCTCCGGCATCTGCGCACAGCCTGGGATGCAGCAGCTGAGGGGGCTGCCACTGCCCACTGCCGCAGATCAAGTTTAAGATCAGCTCATTCAGCAACCAGAACACAGAACCTCGGGTACTGACCACCCTAACTCTCTGAACAAGTCATTCAATTAACGCATCACGTGACTTTCTGAGATTCAAGTTTATATAAATGTAGTTGCAGTTTACTCCATTAATGCAGCATAAATCAGCGCTGATCCTAGATGCATTACTTTAGAGAGGCAGGTTTTGGTCTGAATGCCTTTTAAGATACCTGTGTGTCGGAGCACAACTAAGTGGCAGGTAGTTGCATCATCTGATCCAAGAATAGAAACAGAACCTATTTTAGAGGAGAAAAACGCTGTAAGAACTTTGCTGTCATAATCATTGCTTCAGGAGGAGAAGTGTTTACATTCATACATACCATCCTTAGGGGTAGTCACTGCAAATTCTCTCTGCTGGACATAAAGAAGACCTTTGGGTTCCACAATTTGAGCAGGCCGACTTCTGAGAAGTTTTGCCTTTTCCTAAAGATAAATGATAATAGAGACTACAGTGGCTGAATTCTCAGGTGTATCCATTACTTGACAGAAACATCACCTCTGAAAAGCAAAGGGATTCGGGTCAGAGATAAACAGGGCATATTTCATATTTTGGAGCATTCTGAATTTATTCAGAGTTTTCATTTCCCTGCCAGTGACCTAGTCAATTGTTAAATCCATCACTCCCCACACACACAGCACCCTCTGGGTCTGCTTTATATACGATAAAACAGAGGCACAAGAAAAAGCAATGGGGTGCAGCTAAGCTGATGTTAGATGACACCAGAGCTGAACTTGAAAGTTTAACAAGGACAAGAAACAGGTTTTCTTCTTCTCTGAAACTTCTGTAATGCGTGTTTCACTTTCCTAGTGCCACAATCCCACAATTTAACACTTATCAAAACGTTGCTATTTATTTGCACATTCAGTAGACAGAAAACCCAGATTCCTGGGCTCTGACTGCCACAGTGCTGTCACAGAACTTCTGGGTAGGCAGTGAATTTCTATCCCGGTGCTAAAGAAAACATTTTATACAGTTTTATTAAATTTGCACTTATTTTTTTCCCTTCAAAAACATAATTTCTACAAAGGCATTTTCTGACGAAAACCACATTCCCAACAGCTCTGCCCAGCAGCCCCGGACTGCCAGCCTGCCGTCAGGACCACAACGTTTACACAGCCCTGGAAGGAAGTGAGTACCTCCCACAAGTTACAACCTTCGCATTTCCTCCAGCTTTTCGGCCCAGCTCCGCCGCACCGACCCCCGCCCTCTCCCTCTACTCAGGACATTCACCGCCCGGCCGCCCCCGGGGGACGCGGATTTTAGTTAATTTTGGGCCAGCCCCAGGCTTTTGGGCGTCCCGGCACCGCCCCAGCCCAGGGCTCCCTCAGCGGGCGCCCCCTCAGGGCCGGGCTCGGCCCCGGGCTCCCTCCCCGGCTCCTCCCGGCCCGGGGGTCCCGGCGCTGCCGCCCCTCACCTCGAGGTGCGGGTAGGTGCGGATTATGGCCGCCGGGGGCCGGCCTGGGTCGATCCGCTCCCCGTTGACCAGCAGCGGCATCGCGGGCAGCGCCCGGGCCCGGGGCGGCTCCGCGCTTCCAGCCGAGGGCCGGGCCGCGCAGGGCGCTGGGAAACAGCGGCAGCCCTGGGGAGGGGAAGGGAGGAGAAGCGAAGGGAGGCGGAGCGGCACCGCCCGCCGGAGCTGCCGGGAGGCCGGAGCCCGGCCGTGCCGCGGGGAGGCCGCCAGGGCCCGTCCCTCGCGGCGCTGACAGGCCGGAGGCGGGCAGGGTCCCACCGTGCCGCCGCCTCACGGGGCCCCGGGCCTGCGGCTGCCTAATTGTGGGCAGTGTGAGAAAGAAGCTTGGAAGCGGCCGCGGTGAAATGCCGAAATTGCAGCTCCACACACGGCCCCAGCCCAAAACAGTGCCCCAAGACGGAAGTTCATCTGCAGAAACAAGGGATTTCCCACCCCGCCGCCCATGACGCGTGACCAGCAGTATCTCGGCTCACTCGGCCGGAGTTATACAGGGGGACAGGGACAGGCCGAGCAAAGGGGACTGCTCTCAACAGGGACTGAAAACAAAAACAAAACCACAAACAAACCAAAACAACAGTATGCTCTAGCTCTACCTTTCAAATCCCATTTTCACGAAGTAAACAGTTACAGCAAATGCTTTCTTCAAAAGATGCATTGTATTTCACAGGAGACCTAACCCAGTAAAGCAAAATTTCCATCTCTGAACCAGCAATCCTCTCAGTATTATTAGCAGCTACAGAACTCTTCAGCAAAATGCCAGCACCTACCAACACTCCTGGCTACAGTTACATGAAGCAAACCAAATCTGTCACAGGAACTCCCTGGTGTTTCTATGATCTGTTCTAACTCAACTTTTGTTTTAAACAAGTCCCTTTAGTATACTGAAGTTGACTATGCAACTTCAGTAGACAGTTCAATGTAACATTACAAATGTGCAGACATTTCACGCCATGGGTATCTTTCCTTATTCTGTTATAGCTCTTAAACGAGACATAGAAACTCCTGAATCACATACCTGATATCACAACTTGTGCAGTTTTACACAACCTCATTTCCGAAGTGACAGACTACATTGGAGTTAGATGAGCTTTAAGGTCTATTCCAACCCAAGCCATGCGATGATTACTGAAGACATAGAAGTGAACAGAAAAAGGCAGAATTCAGAGGACATTTTCCTTGTTGGTGCTTTGAGAAGGGTTCTTCTACGCCAGGAGAGATACAGTTATTTCAGACTGAAATTGTTTATTGCTCAGGGAAGACAGTAAAGAAGACTACAAGTAAAAACAAAAACTAAGCCCCAACTTATCCAATGATGAACAGCTATCACCAACAAAATTTTACAGTATCATCCCTGAAACTCATTTTCAGTCTGCCAGAACAAACATCCCAACTTTGAGAAGCTAGAGTGCACAGAGATCTTTAGTTACATAAAGAGATGTTTTCAAAGGTGTGGAATTGGCACCATTTGCATCAGTCTTTATTGGCTCTGAATAAATACATTGCCCTGAAAGCCTGTAAGTTTGGACACTAAAGAAGGGCAGATGAATGAAGTTGGACAGCTATAAAGAATTGAGTCCAACAGGCATTAAATTTTCAACTAAATGTTACACAAATAACATTTTTCTCCTACTGTTTTTATTCTCACATCTAGAAGTCAGCAATCATAGAAAATATAAGAAATCTGTACAGAGAAACTCTTCACTGCCACACAGACAATACAATGACACCACTGACACCATCAATTCCTTTCTATTAGGGATATGGGTGGTTGTTTCTTTTTTGTTTGTTTTTTGTATGTTTGAGGTTTGGTATTTTCAACATTCACATGTAAAATTCAAATCCTGAAAATAAATACCTGTTTCAGACTGCTTCTCAAGCACCTCAAAGAAAACTATCTACAAATCATACATTCAGCTACTCTCATTTTCAACACTTCCAATAATCACCACTCTACATGCCTGACCATTCTACATGCCTGACCAGCTGAAAAAAATGTGTGTCAGCTACGTTTTTAAGCAGCAATAATGCTTACCATCTGAATACATGTACCACTATCAAGGGGCTGTACAAAATACTGCTCTACAGATAGGAAAAGCTTAGAGATGTGTGCAAAAGAATCACTGTTAAGAGTCAGTTCATGGCTTCCCTATCACAGGACCATACCATTAATTAAAACCAACTAAAAAACGTCATCAGAGAACAGTTTAAATACTGACAGTGTACTTCTGGTCCCACAGAAATCAATAGGAATAAAGACCAGAATTTCACCCCCGATATATAAAACCTCATAGAGAAACATTAGTAAACGAAAGTTTTTAAAAAGTCAAGAAAACCTATAAAAAACCCTCGGTAAGTCATAAAAAACATTTCAATGTGAAATTTGTAAAATATCACCCTATTTATTCTCTAGTCTTTTCTAACAATATATGAATTTACCATAACACATCTGTAGAAATTTCATGATGAAGAAATAACAATTTTTCTTAAATGTAGTTACTTAAACATTTGCCAGTTTGGAAAGTTGAGTTCAAGTCTCTTTACAAGCAAAAAAATTGCACACAATTTTCAACCTTTTCATTTCTGGTTGGTTATCCAGGTCAGTGTGGGTATTGCACATGACAGTCTGGAGGAGAGCCAATGCTGCTCACTGGGCTCCGGGTATTTGACTCATAAGAATTTGGAACAATTTCAACCACACCATCATTTTGAGGAGTTTCTCCTTTCAAAAAGTCATCATCTTCATCTTCAGAAGTACCCTGCATAAATGTAAAATGAACAGTGAGAGCAGAAAAATACTGCACATCTCTATTAAGATTTGACAGAAGTAATGAGTGCTAAGACCAAAAAGGGTATTTCTAAAATATAATTTGAAATGTTGCCGCAATCAAATCTGCTAATCAAAATTACAAAGTTATCAGTTAACAAAACACACCCGAAAATACGTTATGGCTTTGTAGATTTGTACAGGTTATCACTGTTTCACATGTTATCACAGAAAGGAATATAAAACACGCAGTTCTAAGGACCTGAAACAAAATACTGACAAAGAATAGACATTTTGCAAGAAGGTAAGTAATAAGCTATGTAGGAGCAGTGGAAGGACAGAATAAGGCTTGGGTTGTATTACAACTGTCATAACTAGTTGGAATGGCCAGAGAATCAGACATACTCTCACTAGGAAATACTAAACCATAACTACTACTAAGTGTATTTTTCAGTGCCACCAAACTCCTTCTGCAGAGGGGAAAACTATTCTCAAAGCAAGGCTGGATCAATCCCTAAAGCTTCCTTTATCTAAGTCATTTTCCCATAGATGTTTATTATGCTTACACTCTCAAAAAAAATAAAAATAAAAATAAATCCTGCAATAGAAGCAGCTGATAGAGATTTTGCAAAAGCTGAACGACATTTTGATCGGGAAAGATTACCCTTTTAATGGGTTTCTTCAGATTCTCAAGATCTTCAGCACTCATTTCTTCCCAGAACTGATATAAAGGATCAATAGTCTTCTTTGATCTGAAAACAGAATTGAAACACAATACAAGTTAATGTATTCAGTAAAAATAGTATGTTGTTTTTTTTTTCATTTTAATAATACAATGCAAAATGCTTGGAATTTTGATAGCCTTCTTTAGTATTTTACAAACTATTAAATCTCTATATAACCCCCAATTAATCCCATGAGTAACTTCATTTTGCTGATATAAATTTAAAATATTTGCTTGAGGAGTTCAGTTACAATCAGATCTCCTAAGTGAGTATTTTTAATAGCTACACTATCCTCTCAATTAAGCATAACTTTCTTCCATTTTTTTAACTGATAGTTTTGTATGGGTTCTTTGAAGCACTTGTACTTCTAAGAAAGGTCTCCCTTCTATGTAAACAGCTTTCTTTCAAAAGACAACAAAAGGAACGTTGCTCTGATAACATTAAAGTAATTAAAGCATCTGTCCTGATTTCAGCTAAGACAGGGTTAATTTTCCTCCTAGCAGCTGGTAGGTTGCTATGTTTTGGATTAGGAAGAGAAGAGTTGTTGATACCACACTGATGGTTTAGTTGTTGCACAGCAGTGCTCACACCAAGCCAAGGACTTTTCAGCTTCTCGCACCGTCCTCCCAGCGGGCAGCCTGGGGGTGCAGCAGGAGCTGGGAGGGGACAGCCCCAGGACAGCTGACCCCAACTGGTATTCCGTACCATCTGGCATCATGCTGAACAATTAATATGGGGGGGCTGGCCGGGGTGGGGGGACCCGCTGCTCAGGGCTAGGCTGGGCATCGGTCAGCGGGTGGTGAGCAATTGCATGGGGCATCACTTGTTTGTACGCAACGATTCCTGAGAGTGGCCTTGCAACGGCATCAGCCAGCAACCTCCGCGCTCATGGGGGAATCCCATCAGGGTTCCTGGACTTCTCTCTCCTGCTTCTCTCAAGGCTTGCCCGACTCCACGGATGGAGTTTCTGCGGCAAGGTTGAGGTAGCAGGCTGGGGGGATGCAGAGGTGGGCTCTGTGAGAAGAGACCGGGGGCTGCCTCTTCTCACGCCAAGCCCCCATCAGCTGCCTGGGCCTCCTCCTGCAGACCCCTGAGCCCGAGGCCTCAGCTGTCGTGTGACGGGCTGGTGCAACAGCCCCAAGGCAGCCAGGCTCTCTCTGCTCCTCTCCCTGAGGGCGGCGTGCAGCAGAGATGCCCCCTGCGCAGTCTCCAGGACTGCATGGGGGTGCAGTGAGGGACGGGGAAGGAAGACTCAAACACCACTGGAAGTTCACTGGTCTTTATTGGCGGCCCGGAGACGAACGCAGGCCGGCTGCGCTACGCTGTCTCCACTTCCTCCACCGGCAGGACACCCATCTTGGCGGCCTCATCGTCTGACTCCTTTCAGGGTGCTCAGCCATGGGCAAGGAGCTGGGCCCAGCCTGAGGCTCCGTTTCACGCCAGGGCCTCCAGGAACGGCGTAAGCTGTACTTCCTCGTGTGCCTCCCAGGCCTGGCATCGCAGTGAGGCTGTGCCAGCAATGCTGCAGGTGGCCCCACCTGCCTTGGCTGGATCTTGTCTTCTGGAGAGCTCACGTCCACGGGCTGCTCATCGTTCTCCGTGGGTGGCAACTGCACAGGCTGCACCCGCTGTTTCAGCCAGTCCCTGTTCACAGCCTGGCCGTTGTCCTTCGAGGGTGGCACATCGCCTGTCCTCCCCCATTTTTTCTCAGGGTCCCTCTGTGTGGGTTGGACATGGTCTTGCACAAGTGTCACCGTGATGTTCCGCACCCATTGTTTTGATGGATTGCAGTATGTGGGCTGGACGTTGTCCCGCGCTGGTGGCACCTTGATGGTCCTCACCCATTCTTTGTTGGGGTCCCCGGTCACGAGCTGGCCGTTGTGCTGTGATGGTGGCACCTTGCTGGTATGCACGCATTTTTGCGGTTGGCCACTGTTACTGGGCTCGCTGTGCTCTCCCACAGGTGGCACCACAATGGTCTGCACCCTTTGATTTGCCTGGTTGCCGTGTTCTGGCTGTCTCAGGGACTGGGTCTTGTCTTCTGCAGGCGTCTCCTTGACAGTTTGCACCCATTTGGTTGCTGGGCCCCCGTGCCTTCTTTGGAAGTTGTCTTCCAGAGCCGGAACCTTGCTGGTCTGCCCCAGTTCTTTCGGTGGGTACCTGCTCTCGGGCCGCGTGATCTCTTGCACAGGAGGCACCGTGATGTTCCGCACCCGCTTGCTGGGTCGGCCTCCGTGCCTCGGATGGCATTTGTCCATGCTGGGGCACACCTGATGGTTTTGCGCCCATTTATTCAGGTTGCTCCCCTCCACCTCTGGGTCTTCATCCATCCGTGGTTTTTTAGCAGGGGGTTGCCACTGGAGGTCCTCCCTCTCTTGGCTCCGCTTCCTCTTCACCCCCATCTGCACTCGTTCCTCCATTCTAGGACACCAAATGCACACTCTAGGTGCGCACCCCTCCACCGCTGGGTCTTCATCCATCCTTGGACGTTTAGCGGGGGGTTGCCACTCGAGGTCCTCCCTGTCTTGGCTCTTTCTCTTCCTCCCCACCTGTACTCGTTCCTCCAGTCGAGGACGCTTGGCAGGGGGTTGCCATCGGAGGTCCTTCCTTTCGAGGCTGTGTCGCCTCTTCTCTGCGCGACGCACCACTCGTCTCATTCTTCAGGCTCAGCAGGACAGCACCCAAAGGCTAGCGATCCCTGCCTGAAGCTTCCCGGCACCTGGGCTGCTCCAAGTCTCCTCGGCGCTCCAGGAGCGAGTGGTGGCCAGCAGCAGGGCTGCCCTTTTTATGGGGCCGGGGACAATGGTCACCAAGGGCAACGGTGACATCAGGAGGCCGCTGTGGTGGCAGCCCAGGCACCATCACAGTGGCCTTCTGCGCTGGGTCTGGCTGCGATGGAGTTAACTTTCCCTACAGCAGCCCATACAGTGCTGTATCTGCACTTCTAGCTAGAGCAGCACCGGTATCACACCAGTGTTGTCTCTGCTGCTGAGCAATGCTGGCACCGCATCAGGACTCCCACCAAGGAGGCTGGGCATCGGTCAGCGGGTGGTGAGCAATTGCATTGTGCATCACTTGTTCCGTACACATTATTATTAGTATTATCATCATTATTATTATCTTGTCTTAATAAACTGTCTCTATCGCAATCCACAGGCTTAATTTTCCTGTTTCTCTTCCCTATCCCAGAGAGGGAGCGAATGGCTGTGTGGTGCTTAGCTGCCAGCTGGGTTAAACCACAACAGTGTCACAGTGCTAGACAGTTGGAAAACCAGAAATAATTCACTGTTCATTAAAAAAATCAAGCTACTTAAATAAGATGAAGTCTCCAATCAAGAATCTCTATGCTCAAGTTTAAAACAAAAAAAACAAAACACATACACAAAACACAAAGCAAAGCAAAACAGAACAAAAGGAAGACACACTACTACAACAGCTCCAACAAAATATGTATTAGGCTAACATTATGGTATTTCCATCCCAGGAAAATGGGTTCTGTTCCTTCTTCATCACTTTACACCCCAGTAGGGGTAAACTTCTATTAAAATCTGACAGTTTCTGGTTGAAATATGGCACAAGAGAAGTACTAAAGCTCAGGGAAGAAAGTGATCTGTGGGAACCTAAAAGTTTCTTACAGCTTTTAGTTTGTTGTTTTCTACAAGACAGAAATGAATTGTGTATTTTTAAACTATACCTTTTGAGCACGTAGGGATCAAAGGGGAAGAAACTGTCAAGTGGGTTAGTGCATGTCTGCACAAGGTCACCCCCAGTCCCACTCCGAACAACTGGTATGAACTGCCTGTTGTTCCTCTCAATTATTGTGTAGCAGAACACCAACTGGTATTTCCTTTAAAAAGGTAATAAAGGAAAGATAAGCATTTCTAGCACATAGAAAGCAAGTATTTCAGATGGCATTGAAATACAAAAGTTATTTTTAACAAACATAAACATCACTATCTATTTTGCAACTAGTATTAGGGGTTTTCAAGGCAGTCACTAGAAGAACGCATGTAGGAGTCTATTCTTTTCCTCAACACTCCTGAAGACTTCACTCCAAGTAGAACCATACTGGCACCAATACAAAACAATAAAACAGTTCTATAGTACTGTAGGATTTCATTGAAACTGAACCAGAAATAAACTTATCCCACCCTGAATATGGGGAACCTTATACAAGTTCTCTTGGATAATACTCAATACTATCCTAACAAAACACACATTTTAAAATAACTGTGCTGTTATTATCCATACACACTCAAATCTGTATCTACCTGAAACTGAAATAAATGTATAGGTACCTTGTAATAGCAGCAAATAAGTTCACAACAGAAGGTATACATATCTTCAGAGGGTTTAGTTGACACATGACAATGCGCTCAAAATTTAAACTCTGCAGATATGACAGACCTTCAAAATAAGAACAATTGACAAACGTATTATATACAGGTTATTTTAATATATATTATCTAAGCTTAGTGTTATTTCTAAGAATTTCCAGTCTTACCAGCCTGCACTCTGCACAAGACCACAGAAGCAGACACTAAGGCTCCCTCTTACAGTAGAGATCTACCCCACGGCTTATTGATCAGAAAAGCTGCCACAGCTGAGGGACCTTTCCAACAAAGACACTACACTTACACAGGGACTGACAGATAGCACCATTATGGACTGTAACAGATTATTAACTGAAGCTCACACTAGTTTTATACAGCTGAAATTCAAACGTGCTCATTAAGTGGGGCCAGAAATCTGTGCTGAGGAGTTATTTGCGCTGTTTTAAACAGCAAAGAAAAAAAAAAGGATCATTTAGCTTTGTAGCCCAGGTGTATAAGCCATCTTACTTCATTTAGAGTATGTAATGTAAAGTTGCCAACAGATATTTGATCAAATTGACTGTTAAAAAACAAATCAAGAGTTCAACGTACAAATTAATGCTAATGCCCTTCAAACCTAATACACTCACCTTTCCTTAAATTTCCATCCAAAAGCTGCTTGTGACGGAAAATAAGCGTATAGAATGCTGCCTGACATGTAGAATAAAATGGCCCATGGAGAGCTACATCACAGTAAGCATTAGCCCCTGTATCCTGATTATCAATGTATTTATGCATCCAATTAACCAGCAGATCCAGGCATGCTTTTACTGTACTATAATGGAGAAAAACAACATGTAAAAATAGCATCTGCAAGGAAAGACATTAAACAAGTATTCAAAAATCTCAGTGGTTATAAAAACATTAGTAAGAAAAATCTCACTGGAAAAAGTAGCTTCTGTCATGAGCTTTCTCCTTTACCTCAGCAGGAAATGAAACAATACATCAGCACTGAAAATCTCAAACAGTGAAAGCACAAGATGCCAGAAGAGATGAATCCGTGAATGCAAACTGCCTTTGATGTGCACGGTAAACAACAAAAATCTTGGGCCATGAGCCATACAGACAGAGATGCCTCCAATGTCCAACAATTGCAATACCAAGTTAACATTAAAGTCACTGAGCTCACACTTTGAACAGCATAAAAATATGCAATGTGTACATAGGAAAGACATCATTTTCACTCATTTGCTGAAGTACTTGAATCCCATATGTATCCAAATACTTGGACATGACTTCCCTGTCTCAGTCTAAGTAAAATGCTTAACAAAGGCTATTAAAAATTCTGCTTCTGAATATCAGATATACTGAGCATCCATGATTCTGTCTGAAGACAACATAACCTACCCATGCTCAGTATTTCTTGGTAAGTGAAGCTTTAAACAGCAAGAAATGAATCCTAGCAAACATTAGCCTGCATCCTGGAAATACAACACGTTCCTGGAAAATTCAAGACAATACCGAAATATTATTGTGGACAAGACAAACAAGACTATCAATATTGGTTTACTGGCAAAACTGTGTGAATAGAAAACTAAAACTGGATGCACATTCCATGAATTCTGTACTTAGCCTCAGCGTTTATCATAAATTGTTTGGTTATACTCATATATCAAAACAACTTACACAACTGGAATAAATTTAGCTCTTGCCAAAAAGCTGCCAATATAGCTGCCAGCAGTTTGCCTGATCACTGAAGGATTGTTTGGATCATGCAGTTTTTTCCAAAGATGGTCTAAAAATGCCTCAGCCAAACCCTGGAAACAAGATACATAGAAATCATGAGTTGTTATGCTGATAACACTGAGTAATAGATTCCTAACATTCAATTCTCACAATATCCATAAGCAAACCATAAAAAGAATACCTCCATCACTGTAAGTACATACTCTCACTGGTGGAAGAACACTATTTTCCATGTCTTTTCTGTATTAAGTTGTAAAAAAGTGAATGGAACCTGAAATTTAGGACAGTGTGGAATAGATACATGAGAAGTCTTTAAAAACAAGAGGTGTTAAACAGGAAGCAACTGTTCACCATCTCTTGTAGCAGAAGGGCATCCAATGAAAATAACAGGAAGCTGAATTTAGAGAAACAAAAGAAGTGATTCTTCACTTTAAACAATTATATTCTGGAATGTTTTGCCACTGGAAGTTCATGATGCCAAAAATTCACATCACTACAAAAAGCAGTGAGGTACTTTCCCCCTTGAATTTGTCCATCATCTGCCATTACCACAAAGGAACATCACTTTGGCTCAGGAAGTTACTGGGCTATTGCTGGAGGCTGAGAGGGCATTCTTGCAAAGCACCACAATATGCTTGCCCCATTCCAGTACTATTCCCAATACATACACTACTCACCACTGCCAAAGGCCACGCATTAGCTTAATTAGATCCTTAGCTACTCTTGTGCAAGAAGCATGAATGTTCTTATTTTAAAATGGTAGTAGAACAGGCAGTATTTTGCTTAAGAGATGGAAAAGTGGAGGGAGGAAACAAGCAACAGATACAAATTCCAAACTGAGAAAATAACAGTCAGTATCTTTAAGGTACTTTTGGAATGCTGAAAAAATTTACTAGAGCAGTGTGCCTCAGGTTCAAGAGTCCAATTGGTTCCTGTAAAAGATGTCTACTAACCAAGTTCCTTCACAGGGGATTAGCTTTGAGCTATTTGCTGTTTACAAAGAGCATGGCAAGACCAGAGATATAATGGAAAGCTTGAAAAAGCAAGTAACAGAGAAGGGAAGGAAAGTAAAAATACTAATGAATCCTGATGTTATCTTCAGCCAAAACGTAAGGTAATGGTAGAATTACAGCAGAAAACAACTGATTTTTGTAGAAAAGGCAAAATAAGGATGCAGAAATAATTTTTAAAACAGTTTCTACTCACCAATTTAAAGCTACAGATGTAAAACATGAAATACTGCACATGACATGAAGCATGAGTTGGTAAAATGAGCTTGTCAAAAATAGAAACCAGGTCCCGATACAAATCCTTTGTCTTGTTGATATCAAGCTTGCCTACACAACAACAAAAAAAGCCATTTCGGGTTTTTTCCTCATGTTGTGAAACTGACATTTATATCTTTCTGAACCAGCAAGAGACATGTTAAGAAAAAACAAAAACACAAAGCAAGAAAACCCACTATCAAACTAACTTGCAGGCTTATCTAGCATCTAAACCAAAAATGTTTCTAGTAAGACCTTCCGGGACTTCAGTTCTACTAGTATTTACATTGGTATATATGAAGAATATCTGCGTGATTGCACATATATAATACTGGCAAACATGCAAACTTTGCAATAATGTGCTAATTTGGAGGAGTCAGAAGAAAACACTAAAAAATAAACTACATGACTAATGTGAAGACAATAAAGCAAAATGTTGCTAAACATTGTTTTAAATAAGTAAATCTAACACATTCAACCCCTTAGTAAATGCCTATTTAACTAAAAAACTATTTATCCTTCCACTACTTGTAATGCTACAGCTTGAATTCAGTGTCGTATTTACATAATCAAAATGTCTCCAACTGAAGACTAACGTCATAAATGAACCTTTGCATCCTCAGCCAGTAAAACTGTGGTCAAAGACAGCAATGTGCCAACAGCAGAATTTTACCGCTGAAGAATGAGGACTCTATCTTGTGGAAGAACAGAAAGCAAGAATTCCTCTTAATTTTTTTTCTCACTTGATAGCAAAACAACAAATTCAGTGTTCATGTGTTCTTACCATCCACATGGCAAACATCTTTAATATACGAAAACAGGATGGTCATCAAAATATCAAGCCGCTCCGCAAGTGGATGGGCCATTCTCTCACTACTGGAAGAGACAGCTTTGTTTCCTTTTCTTTCTTCATCTTCCTCCTGTTTGATAAAATGGCAGTCATGCACCTTTTACACATACAGTATCGAAAAGACAGCAATTACAGGAAAAGGTAAATATCTATGTTTATGCTGAAGGGGTTTTTTTTGTGTGTGTGTGTTTGTATAGTTTGCTTAGTATAAGCAAATTTTTGCAAACTAAGTCAATTAGCACAAATTCTTTAATAAGCTTTATATATAGCTGCTTTTGTTTTTACATAAAGAAATTGATCCACTGTGTATATGCTGGATATTTACATAAATAAATTCAATGCCTGGAGAATGCTGTTAAGGTTTGAAGATGTTTCACTTTTTCCTGTTTGTACTACAGCAACAATAAAGCAATAATGTATTCCTACACTTCGTACAGAGACATCTCAAAACTGAAAAATTTGGAGTAGAACAAGATAACCAACCATGTCAAAAAGTCCCTCCTCTGCAGATTTTTCCCCACAGTCAGAGTTATTAGCAGCTTCTTCAGCATCCTCGATATCTTGCTGTGGAGTACTAACCTACAGTTGCAAACAAGAAATTAAATTTTATAAGACTATAAGAGCAACAGGAAACCTTCTTGTATTATCTATATAAAAGAAAAGGCAACACTAATAGCTTCCAGGCTAGATCTTGACCTTGACTAAATAAACATTTTATAGGGAATGATACGTATGCAATGCACACACACTTTAAACTGCCTCCAGAATATAAGCTTTCCCCATAAAGCAGACATATGCTGAGGTTCAGACATATGCTCTGGATATGCTGAGGTTCTCCAAAATTAAAAGCCTTAATTTACAATGCTATCCCTTCTGTCTCTTTTTATGACTATAAATCCCTTTGTTTCAAAGGGATGGTAAAACGTAACAATCACACATACCACGAAAAAGTTGTTTCAATTGTGGCACAGTACACATCATACAGTTACTCTCTGGTGTAGTAACATTGTAAGACTGCGAATAAAGTATACATCTGGTTGGTTTTATACTGATGACCAGGAGCAGTACTGGAACATAACTTTTTGTTTAACTTAATGCTGAAGAGCATTTATTTTCTACTCTGTGAATTTTAACACCAAGCTTTCTTAAAAGGTGATACAGAACAAACTTACATCCAACTTTAGCAGTTTTTCAACAATAAGCTCCAGAATCTGAAGCCTCAGTGTTGGAAGGTACACTGTAACTCGTAGCAGGTTATGTACGTAACATTCCTATAACACAAAGAGATAGCTATAATAATGTTAACTGAAAGTCTCATTTCTACCAAGGATTTTTAAATACATTTATCAATTTGTCATTTAAAGAGCCAGATATAGGTTAAGAGAAACTATTCAGTCTAAAATAAATTAACATATAAACCAAACAACCAACTTACAATTGTCAAGCTGTGTTATCGTTAACTTCTTAATCTATTTCCGTGCTAATTTTTCCAAGTATCTCCAGACAGAATGAGTATAAATATTCTGTAAGAATTATTAATTTCCACATTTGTTTGTTTCTAAACTTTCCCCAAGAAAATGAAAACAAGGACATTCCTCACTATTTCTAGAACCAGATGTAGATGTCTGGTTCTATTTCTGGAACCAGATGCTAACTAGATGTAGCACTGTTTGAAGTGAGATTAAGAAATCTTTGGTTTAGGTTATTAGAATAAACAGACACTTCTAAATTCTACAGGTAAGTGTTCTCAGTGTCATTCTGATTATAATTCAAACAAATTAACAAGTTCTGTGAGCATTAACAAGTTCTGTGAGCGTGCACATGCCCACACAGACACGTACAAATGACAACACTGCAACTTTCATACAGCAAAATGGTCAAGCTAACACATTTAAGTACACCATAGTCTCTTTGTGAATATGCATTATAACACAACCTTTAATTACAGAAGGACATATGATTTTTCCACAGGCCATCTGGCTCAGTGCATAAAATGGACAGAGCTAGTTTACCGAAAATCTATAAACTGAAGAGATTTAACAGCAATGCATGGACCATGCTTTAATTATACTCCACTTGAACCCTGCCCTGAAAACACAGTTTTTAATTTCTTCACAACATGCTCCTCACTGAACTGCTTAAATAATTTATTCCCATAACACCTTTTGCGAACTACTATCCACCTAATTTTACAGATAGGGATCCAATATCCAGAGTTGTTATTAAACAAAAAATCTAGCAAGGTATACAAACAACTTTTTTTCCTTTCTTTTTCCCCAGTGCTTGTAAGGTTCAAAACACAGCTCCAACCAACCTTAGCTGGTAGAACAGGGCTCTGCCCTTCTGTAAAAGAAAATGCCAACATATCAAGTTGGAAAGAATAAATATAAATACCATACAAGAGCAGTAACCTGTTAAAAGATTCCAGCTTGTTATATATGACATAGGAGCATCATACTAGAGATGTAATAAAACAATTTAATACCCTACTCTAGTGGCAAATTGGATTTCATCTACATCACCCATTGCTTTCTCTCTGCTTATCAAATCCCCTGTTGTTCTGATGAATGCTTTCCATTTTTACAATAAATGAGACAGGTAGCCTACCGTCTCCTTACTATACAACCCTGAGATTCATCGCCAAACAGGTCCATCTTGTGCATTGATTAAGAATGCAATCCTGTGGAAAAAGATATGCAGTTATCTCATTAAAGACTGGCATAATGCTTATGCACAAGGAACTTAAGGATGTTTCGACAACCTTTTACTAAACCCACGCATGGACATAAACATATAAAAAATAACAAGATTTTTAAGCAATACACGAAAAAAATTATATTAGATACCTCCAAATCAATTGTCGTACTTTAGAAAACAGATGAACAAACAAACAAAAATAATGTTCATGGCTCTTACCAGAGTTCTTTCCGATTTATTAATGAAAGGAAAGCTTTCTACAAGTATCGGCATAAGAAATTGCAGTGTTCTGTACAGAAGAAAAAAAAAAAGAAAGAAAAGGTACAGGTTGTTATCACGACAGCAAAAACTGAAGCTCCAGCACCCTAAAGAAAATAATAATTGGAATATCTTATTATCTGGAATAAGCTTATTCACTTACTTCACAGTAACCTTATTTTAAGGTAACTAATTGTATAAAATCTGTTTTTGCAAGAATCACAGAACAGACAATAAGCAGCAAACTTTCACTGTGGGCTTGTTAAAAGCTACTTCAATTATGTTGCTATAAGCATGACTTTCACTACTTCCTATTCCCACTCAAATTAAAAGGATTCTCAGCTAGCTGCTGATGCCTATGGAAATTTCATAATGATTGGACAGAACGTTCTACCATTTAGTGAACATTAGAAAAAGTCACACAAAATTAATTATTGTACTGCCAATTAGGAGAAAAAAATCTTTAGTTTTGTAGCTGTAAGGAAAGGGCATATGAAACCTAGGAATTAAATACTTACGAAGGAACATATCTTACAACAGTTTGCAGTGCTCTATGGCATGTATTAAAGTTTTCAGAAATGTCTAGAGAAAGAAAAAAAAAGTACTGTTATCCATTGGGTACAGAAAACCAACTCAGGAATCAACAAAAACAATTTGTATCAATTGAACATTTTAGAAAACCCAGAGAAAACTGCACTTGCTTTTCTTTAAATAAAGTTGGATTGCCTTACTACTAAAATAATTATTAATATTAACATTCATATATATAACATATAAATAACATTCATGGTATCAGAATAAACTCTGAATTTGCTGCCACCAAACTACGTATTGTTGCTCTGTTGTCTTCTACAGAAGACAAACTTTGAAATCCAAATGTATCCCACATTAGAGAAAAACTTACAAAATATGTTAAATCCAAGTCAAACAACTAATCAGGTTTCTATAAAGGTAATGTTACAGGTGAACACCAGAACAGTAGTCAGCTCATCACAAGCAGAACTGATGCATTCAAGCATTCAGCATTCAAGATATAAACTCATTAAACTCTTGAAAGACATTTAGGTATGTGTTTGCCTAATCAATAAACACGCTAATTACACCCCATTTCTGTTATTTATATCAATTGCATTACCACAGACACACAACAACACTCAAGAATCCCCTGAACTAGCTACTTTTATTGAGATAAATAAAATTAAAATGAAGTAACTCCTAACTATTCTTTGGCTTTGAAACAACCTAGGACTAGGAATGTTTTCCTATGCATCCAGTCATATTCCTACAAATACTCTACCAGGAACGGTATTTTAGAAGTACCAAGGAGTGGGTCACCACACCACTAATTCAAGTACAAGGAACTTTTTTACTCAGGAATTTAAGAATTTCCTGTTTCCTTCATGCTTTATATTAACTCCAATAATTAATTTTATAAAAATGAAGCAACATGCATTGTATACCTCTTCAGTAAATGTTTTACAATAGCATACACAAGCCTTACTTCCTTTATACTCACTTTCATCATCATCATCAGAATCTGAAATATCCACGTCATCTTCTCTGATGGTTATTCGAGCTACCAAAAATGAGATCATTATTGGAAAACTGTACAAGTCTTACAGGTAGCAGTTTCAATGCCAAATCAAAGCACACTGGACAACTAAAGCACCAAAATTTTCCACAAGAGTTTTTAAATTTACAGTCAAAAAGACTGGTTCAGAGAACCAGGAGATTCTTAAGAACATCTGACATGACCGTCATCTCAGCTTTCCCTCTTCAGTAGTAACAATATTATACAGTTCATTCCTTATCTAAACATCTTCACAAAGGGGGTTAGTTAGAAATCTAACTGCCCCTCAGAAATTATTTCTAAAATGTAGGTACAGAACAGGGTCTGTCACAATTTGGCCATTCCAATTAATCAATAGAAAAAAACAACAGATTGTGATACATACTATACAGAATTTATCTAAGAAAGAGACATTTTAATAAGCAAGCAAAGAAGATTAAGAGAAAAATAACTTACGGGGAACAAATTGGGATACAATCATGCGGAGGCATGGCCTGAGATGGACAGTTTGTGCTGACACCAGATTGCCAAGAAAACCCAGATACTCTTCCACTACCTCTCGGCTTCTTCTCAACCATGGCAGCTTCTGAAAGCAAGTAAAAACCAAGATGTCAAACAGATGTTTTGAGCAGTAAGCTCTTAACCTTCCCATAGAATAAATAGATACTTACCAGCAAAAGGCTGACCAGTTGCTCAAAGTCCTTGGTCAAGTATGTGACAGAAGCTCGAAATTCATGCAGCCAATTAATGATCTGGGCATCCTAAAAATAAGCAGGAAAAAAAAACACAAAACTATTTCAATAAACAATACGATCAAGCAACAACTATAAAACCACAACTCAGAGATTAAGACTGTAAATAGAAATTATTTACAATAAACATAAAAGGGATTTCTTGAACTAAATTAGTGCAGTCACCAATGAAATTCTTGAATAAAAGAATAAATGCCTATCAATTCCTAAACCAATAGCCTGCGTGGAAGACTTAAGTTACAAGCTGAGCAAGGCATGCAAAACTCACTTGGACAAACTCAGAATCCGTTTCTTTTTGTTCTTAGTTTAAGCAAAGAGCCATTCAAGTTTTGAAGTAAGAGATATATTGAAACAGTAGCAAATCTACACAGAAAATTGTACAGTGAATTTGCTTGTACTCCCCAAAAGGCCTGCTAAAGACGATACAACTTTACAAAATGTCCTCTTTAAAAGAAAAGGAACTTAATATAACATAATGCTTCCTGCAGCACTCTTTCTATTGCTGGGCTCTGTGGTTTGATTAAAAGAGAAAAAATGGAAAAAGGGCAGAAAATGTGGTGGGTATTCAAAGCTATAAGGAACATTCCTGAAACTATTATTTTAACTGCTAAATACATATGCATCTTAACGTTTAATTAACCACATTTTCAATGAGAATGGGAGGTAATAATTGACACAGCTTAAAGGCACTGCAAGTCAGTAGCCATGGTTTGACGTAACCACCGTTGGCGATCTGCAGACAAACATCACTGACCTAGGATACCTGGAAGAAAGGAAGACCACATCCATCACAAAACAAAGTTTCTCACTCTAAAGTCAGTAAGCATAAGGCATCATTTATCAAGATTCTGCATACAGGATGTATGTATAAATCAACAGTTGCTGGTTTTCTTTCAGAGATAATTCTGATAGTTTCCACTGAATGTTTAAAGCAAATGATTTGGTGACACCAACAAGACCTGTCTGACAGGTGACATTGAGACAGATGAGCGTTAAATCATCAGAGCTCTGCACTGACACGACTTACCTTTATGTCTGGGTCTGACAGCTGGTGCTTTAACAACTCATAATCGGTGGTGTCACCCTAGCAAGGGGAAGAAAAATAAAGAACGCTTATTACCCTTCTGACAAAACCCACGCGTGCCGCTAACATACCTAAGCAGCTTCACGCTATTTAACAGCAGCACAAAGAAGGCAAACACGAGGGGAAGCCCACGAAGGGTGGCAGCAGCAGCAGCAAGCCGGCCCGAGAGGGAGCTGAAGCTGACGGGCTGTTTGTGCCACTCTCTCTGCAGACAGCGCCGGGGTCGCCGTGCTTCCCCTCCGCCCAGGGCACCGATGGGGTGACCCGGGGGGGGGCGCCCCTCCGAAGGCCCCTTCCCGAGGCTCACCTGGCCGTACTTGAGCAGGATGTCGGGCAGGGTGCCCCCGAAGCGCACCGCCTTCCTGGGCGGCGAGCTCAGGAACTCGTCCCCCCGCAGCATGGCCGCAGCACCGCGCCCGGGAGGCCTAGGGGCCCGGTCCCGAGCGGCCGGCAGGGGCGGCCCCGCCGCTGCCTGCTCCTGTCCCGGCCCGGCCCCAGGAGCGGCCCCGCCGCCCGCCGCCACACGCCGCCGGAAAGGGCCCCGCGTCCCGCCGGAAGCAGGCGCCGCTCCTCCCCTCACACCATAGAGAGGCGCGGCTCGAAGGGCAGCGGCCGCTCTGGCTCCGCGTCGCTGGTGCGGGAGGAGTGGGGCGGGCGGTAGGAGCAGAGGGGAGGGCCTCGGGGTGTGCCAGGGGAGGCTCGGGTTGGAAACGAGGAGACGTTTCTTCTGAGAGCAGTCAGGCGGTGGGACGGGTTGCCCAGTGAAGCGGTGGAGTCACCATCCCTGGGGGTGTCCAAGGAAAGGTTGGACGTGGTGCTTAGGGACATGGTTCAGTGGGTGACAGCAGTGGTACGGGGATGGTTGGACCAGAGGAGCTTGGAGGGCTTTTTCGACCTTAGCAATTCTAGGATTCTATCTGCTGCCTGCAGTAGCACCGGAGAGCAGCTGGCCTTAGTCCCCTTTACCAGCTCTGCACACCCTGCCCTGTAGTTAATACTTCCCTCCTACCCCCTTACCTCCCCAGCAGTCCCACTGGAGCTTTGGTAGAATTTGAGTAACTTTAATTTGGTTTCTCCATGGATTAGATGTTCCTATTTAAATAAATTTATATATATATATATATATATATATATACACACACAGCATGGAAACTTTCTTCTGGTCCAGTCCACGTCTGAAGAGCCCCAGGCCAAGCGTGTAACCTTCCCCGTGGCTATAAATGAAGGGTGACGCAATGCCTTAGTGGTCAGTCACTGCAGGAAGTGGCACATAGGGTGCCACGCTGAGCTGGTTTCAGGTAACCAGCTACAAAAGGCTCCTGTATAACCATATAACGAAGATCCAAGCTGTGGTTACTGGACATCTTGGCTGCATTTGAAAAAAAAACAGTCCTATGTGCTCTGCAAGGCTGAATAAATCCAGCTTCAGATGTGTGACTACGTTCACACACCGACAGTGGTTACAGACACGTACAGCTGCTTGCCATTGACAGCATTAAAGTTCTTTGAATGGACTTTGTGCTGCATTGAGCTATCACTGATAAGGATACCAGGAGACTAAAACAGCACTAAATATTTGTTAATGTTTAACTGCTAACAATTGTTTGAGCTGCTAGTTCCTATATAGTGTTAGCCTTCATTGTTTAGAACACAAATAACGAACTACATGAAACAGTAACTACTTTACATTTAAAAAAGTAAATGTAAAAACAAAACAAAACCCACAATATAAACTACAATAGTTAGCAAGGCTCCACAGCAAGTACTTGTTACATCGTTATTTAGACACATCACACTGGTAACATTATAGTGCTTCTCTATAAAAACCATAATCCTTCTTTCTGATGTGCCAACTCCTATATTTAATTATTAATTACACATACTATTCATAACTGTGAGCATTTGAATCCTATGCACTTTGGGTGATGTGGCAACATTCTACCTACCATCCTACCCAACAATCACTAGGTATCTGATATTGGGTATAAGATTCATTATCTCGTGATCTACAGTGAATTCACAGCCCTGCTCAATTTACTCAGATAATTATGATCACAACACTAAATCAGAGAAAACTGTCACGAGGACTAGTGCATGAACAGCTGCACATGCAAGTTTTGGGTTAACTTATTGCTGCTACTAGACATAACATCTCATAATGCAGTTTAACAGCTGGAACTACAGGGAAGTCAGGAAAAGCAAGTCGCTTTTCAGAACAGAGAAAAGAAAAAAAAATGGGAATGATGTTGAAATGATCAGTAGGTTTTAGGAAGGACGGTTTTTGTTTGTTTATTTTAAAACCATCCATTGTAATAAAACAGTGGTGTCGAATTGCAGTTCCTCTAACAGGAGGAAACAGCTCTATAAAACTCCTAAAATCTGCAGTTAGTAAAGAAGAAATTATAGACCTTCAAATCTAGGGTCTACCTGAACTTGCTGAAAGATTGAGAGCATTTGGAAAACATTTTAAAAACATTGGATACCCATCGATGTTACTGCATGTATGTTACCCATCAATATTACTCTCTTTTCAAGAGAACATTGAAAGACATTTGAGAGTTCACAAGGAAGTACAGCCACAATATTATTCTCAGTGAGCCCTTTCCTTAAACGCACTTCCACTGTTCAATAAGCTGCAGTATAAAACCAATCGTGCATTAAAAATGTAAGACCTACCTGTACCTGCTAACTGTGGGCTCAGACTCTTTTTATTAGTGCAGAAACAGAGGGACTCAGGAATTCCTCACATATAAAAAATTTACATATCATTAACTTTAATATACATTTTTCCACAGACAACCCAACCCTAATTTCAATTACATCTAGATGTAAATTTGGTAAGAATCTGTAAAATATCATTGTGCTTATTAGTCTTTTTTTTTTTTGACTAGGTTTTTTTTTTTTTAGTGCTTCAGCATTAGAAAAATAAATCTTGTATCATCACTGTATTAAAAAAGGTCCTCTAAAAGTCATCATATTACATGATACACAACTATGAAAAACAGATTGGTATACCAACATCACTATTCTTATTCTTCTACTTATAAAATTTCAAATTCCAAATTATTCCAAAATAATTATGAAAATTCATAAGAAACACTGTAAATTGTCTATGTACACTATAAACAACTTCTACTACATTTATACCTTTGCATCAACAGTTTTACATAGATATTTTAAAAGCACCCTTACAAATAAAAGTATTGCACTGGCATAATAAAAATTCACAGTAAGTTCAACTTCTAGACCTTGGTAAAACAGTGCAAGAGCTTTTCATTGTGCAAGAGCTTTTTATCCAAACATTCCCAGGTTATTACAAAAGATACAACTACATTACTCACTGCAGTTATTTTTCTGTGAATTTGGTTTGTTTCCCTTTTAGTTCTTACTTCTTAGAAGATCATTTTTAAATTCTGAAATGGTTAAAAAGAAGTGATCCAGTCCAACACTGAAAGAGGTGAATTTGGCAGAGATATAGCTCTGTGTGTCCACTTTATACAGAGTCCACAGTGGTTGCAGAAATTATTCCAGAATGAGAGAATCTATTGCATTGAGTAGGGAATTCTCTTTCCATAATTTGTGGCACTTTCCCCACTTTTAAAGGCAGTAACTTTAACAGTCGTGTCTTCAGCAGACCCTAAAGATAACACATTAAGAAAAGGTTACTCCAAAGTAGTCTTAAAACAAATCATCACATAAAACTCTAAGCCATTATTTGAAATCAGTCAGAAAAGTACTTTTCTACATGCTCAACAGCCAGCTGGGGCTCAACTAAAAAAATAAAAATAAAAAAAAATTACATCACTAGCCCACCTCCAGTGGTGACCACATGTGGATGTCAGATAAAGACATAAGATCACAGCATGCAAATGTTCTCTCTTTAAGATATTATCTCAACTTCCACTTACTGCCCCACGTCTTCCCCAGTCAAATATGTTATCATTGTATCACTTCTGTTTTTTCCTCCAGCTTTTTGAGTCTGTAAATTCTTAAGTGCCACATTACCATATGCCAAATAATCACACGGTCCAGTTGTATATCATGCAATAACTTGTGGATGCCCATTTTGTCTTAGAAGAGACAATAAATAATCATTCCTTATGCACTTTTCCATACCATTTACAACTGTACAGACCTCTAGCATATGTTATATTCTGCCTCTCCTGCAGGCTTGAGGATCTTACTCTACTTATTACTCCTCTAATATAACTTATTCCATATCTCAAGAACTCTCACCCTTTTCACTTACTTATTTTCTCTTGAAAAATGTGTAGTTTTCAAGAAACAAAATCAGAACAGCATGTGGTATTTCATTAATAGCTTCAAAAATTAGTAATCACAAGAACCAGAAAGTTACATAAGTGACAAAAAAATGCTTAAGTAGTTTCTGGAAAGAGCAGACTTCCTTATTAAGGCAACAGTTCATTTCCAAATGTTTGCACTTCTCCTTAACATTGAGACATTTATACTGGGAGAAATCTCAAGGTAATGTCTCAGGAAACTCTTCTAATGGCCAGTATGTTGCGGTGGTTTGGGGTTTTTGTGCATGTTTTCCTTTGGGGAAGGTGGGGTTGGAGGGTGGTAATGGTGGTTTTTCCCCTCCTTACTCTTGACAGCACCTGCCCAAACACGTTTAACCTGCTTGGTGAAGTTCATAAATATCTCCCGATATGCAGAAGATTTGGTCTATCAATAAAGGGTGATCTAATTCAGACAGTTGCTGTATGAGAATGTATTTCAGATGCACCTACTTCAATGAGACCCCTAAATTATTTTGGAGGTGTAACTATTTATTTTGTATTTTGCCTTGAAAATTAAAATTTGAGTTCATATTACAATCTGTACCACAACTCATACACTCCTTGTTTTGGTTTCTTCTGAATTACAGTTACTAAGGTAACTGCACTGAAGTCGGTTTACTGTAGCATTAGAAGTTGCTATTCAAGGGGGAGAACTCACAATTAAGTCCTCTAAATATCTGCCTCCACGGGAAATAACAAACCATAGATTTGAAATTAGTGACATGCAAGATGTGAAATATTTAAAAATACTGGATAACTTTCACTACTAGTAGTTTATTACAGCAAAGCACACATCTATGCATATTGAAAGTAGGACCATCTACAGAGATAGCGGCTTATCTACTCAATACCCGTATGCTTTAGATGAAAAGTGTTAGGCATGTTCATTTACAAATGTCATTTATTTCCTGCAAATGTAGAACTTGATCAGCCATTTCTAAACCCATTTCAGCAGAATCAAAAAGAGAATGGAAGGAGAATGACTTATTTTCAACAGCCCATTTCTTGTTGAAGATAGTTAATAATAAACTACACAGCAGCAGTAACAAACCTTCTAAGTTGTATTGCTGTTGTTCTTATCCCCCCCTTCTACAAGGTTTCTGTTAAGCAATGTTGTATCTCCCTACTGTTAGAACTTCCTCTCAAGAAATTCTGTGGCTTTCACAGAAGGCAATTTTCACATGAACTTTTCTTTAAGCCAGAAGTTGCCTCAAGATTTACTTTCAAGGAGCAGCAGAAAAAGCTAACCTTGTAGACAGTGAATCAGGACCATAAGATGTTCAGCATCCCAATTCAGGCAGTTAGTGCAAAGTAAGTCTCACAGTTCTTTCAGAATAGGATTTTACACAGTGAAGTGAAAAATTGACTTTTTTTTTGGACACTGTCAAGTCATTACTCATATTTTTCTTCCTAAATAAATATGATGTATTAATGAACATATTAGGGATATTTTGAAAGCCTCAGTGATCTTTGGTGATGTTTTGAAGTTGGACTCCAACACTTCCTTCGCAGTTTGATATAGCACATCTTTTTCAGATGACTGAGGTTCACAATGAAGAGTAATTTAACTATGAATTGCATTTATGAGTTTCAAACCTTCAGCTGTAACTCTGCCCCCAAGCTACAAACAAGTCAGCATTTCATTATTTTTTCTTCCGTTTGCCAAGAAAGAAGTTTTTCACATTGCTAGAGAGGGATCTTCCTCACAAGAGTTTGGGTGGGCAGTGGTTCATGGCTATGTTACCTCACACTTCTCCCAGATGCTGTGAGCTCTATGAGGACCAGTCCCAAACTGCACAGCTTGGTTCTTGCCCCTGACAGACCTCGCAGCGAGCAACCCCATGCCAACTTCCTCATGCTCAGGTGTGCTTTGTTCATGGTGGCCCTTTTCCATCCTTCAGTGTCTTCAGGAAGTATCACACCTGCCTAACCGAACTCAGGACACTTCCCTTGCTTGATTTCTATTACTACCAGGATCAAGTAAGATTCCACGAGATTTCTATTACTTGCCAGAAGCAGGTAAGATTCCACAAGATTATTATTTTTTAAATTAGCTCTGCTGTGGGCAGGTGCTTTCGTATCACGAGATTTTTAACAACAAGGTAGGAGGGTTTTGGGGGGCAAGTCTCAGGTAGGAGGGTTTTGGG